>NC_038248.2:25253488-25313095 GCF_000004515.6 Glycine max | reverse complement strand
ACAAATGGGAAGCATTGAATGGTAACTTGTCCAAAGTGCTCTTAGGCATCACGTTTAAACTGGAACCATTATCGATGAGTACCTTGGCCACGATATGGTCCATACACTTGACTGATACGTGTAAAGCCTTATTATGCCCTCTCCCCTCGGCGGGGATTTCTTCTTCGGCGAAGGCAAGATAGTTGTTGGCAGTGATATTGTTGACCAGCCCTCTGAAACCTTCTACCGAAATATCTTGGGCCACGTGAGCCTCATTCAGCACTTTTACTAGCAGAGCCCGATGAGGCTCGGAGCTCATAAGTAACTCTAGCAGCGAGACCCTAGCCGGGGTTTTGTTGAGCTGTTCGATAACCTTGAATTCGCTCTGCTGAATTATCCGAAGGAACTCGCTGGCTTCCTCTAGCGACACCTCCTTTCTACCATCCCTTTTCTCTGGGGGCCCCTTTGCTGGCATATCTTTATTCGAAGCGTGGGGTGCTTCGCCATCTTGTTCCTCCACCACTTTTCCTTTTCCTTTGACGTCGGCGGGTTGGACTGGTAGGTCCGGAGGTGCGAACACACGACCACTACGGGTCACACCGCTCAGCCCCGTGATATTTGTTACTTTAGCTGACAGCGAGCTGACGTCAGTGACTTCTTCTTCCTTCTTCCCCGGAGGTGTATATCTCCACGGGACCGCGTGACTATTTTGGTGCGGGAAAGGAACAGGTTTGGCCATTAAGGGGTGCCCGGGCTTTTGCGAGGCTGCACTTTTAGTGAAGTATATCACCAAGGGTTTGGGCTTCGCAACACCGCTCCCCTCCGTAGATTGCATGCATATATGCTGCACTTCTTTTCCTTTAATGCCGACTTCTAGTCGACCTTGGTCTATCATCCGCTGTAACAATTCCTCTACTTCCAAACACGTCTCCATGTCATGCATCTCGCCGGAATGTAGCAGACAGGAATCCTCCTTACACCCACTATGGGGAATTACACCTCCCTTTTGTAGGGCCTCAAAGATAAACCTCCTAGGGGTTGCCACATCTCTTAAAGGTTTGGACCTGTGGGGCCTATCGGATTCAACTGCATTAACTGCTCCCCCTCCATGATTGGCGAGCGGGTTGGTTCTCACATTGGGCCGATCCTCTTGGAAAGTCAGCCATCCGGCATCCATTAGATGTTGGACCTTGTATTTAAGGGCCAAGCATTTTTCGACGGAATGCCCCGGGGCACCCCCATGGTACTTGCAAGTTGCATTAGGGTCATACCACTTCGGGAAAGGGGGTTCGAGGACCCTTCCGGGAGTTACCACGGCCAAATGATTGGCGATGAGGGATGGTAGAAGATCTTCGTACGTCATCGGGAGCGGGGTGAATTCCGGCAATGGCCTTGGAGGGAAGTTCCTTGTCGTGTTGGAATTGCCGGCCGGTCGAGCCGTGTTCGGAGTTGGAACTTGGGGAGCTTCCCTCTGGGTGGGTGCCTTAGGCTGCACGGGTGTTGAACTAGAGGCGTTCCCAGCATGAGCCGAGAAGCTTGGGTGATGTTGCGCGTACTGATGGGTACCATGAGGTGTTTGCTGGGGTTTGACCCATGCGGGTGTTGAAGAGACGACATGGGCATCTCCTTCCTTCCTTTTTGCCCCTGTTGCCCCGATTCTTTTGGCGTTCACGTTTGTGGAGGAAACGTAATCAAACTTTCCTCTCTTCAATCCAACCTCGATTCTTTCCCCGGCAAACACCAGATCCGCAAAGCTGGACGGCATGTAACCCACTAGCTTCTCATAGTAGAACACTGGCAGAGTGTCTACCATCATGGTGATCATCTCTCTCTCAACCATGGGAGGAGCTACTTGTGCCGCCAAATCCCTCCATCGCTGCGCATATTCTTTAAAGGTTTCACCCTCTTTCTTAAACATATTCTGCAGTTGAGTACGGTCAGGAGCCATATCAGAATTGTACTGATACTGCCTTAGGAAGGCGGTAATCAGATCCTTCCAAGTACGGATACGGGAAGCTTCCAAATTAGTGTACCACACTACCGCAGCTCCGGCCAAGCTATCCAGAAAGAAGTGTATCAACAGCTTTTCATCTTTAGAATGAGCGCCCATCTTACGGCAGTACATCTTGAGATGGTTTTTGGGACAAGTCGTCCCTTTATACTTGTCGAAGTCCGGCACTTTGAATTTCGGGGGAATAACAACATCGGGTACTAAGCAAAGATCCGTCATGTCTGCAAACGGATAGTCCCCAAATCCTTCCACAGCCCTCAATCTTTCCTCAAGGAGATCGAGCTTCCTCCTTTCTTCAATTGCCGGGGGCGGCCCTTCCATAGACAAAACTATTGGCGATGCTGCGATGTTGGCGGGAGGGCGACGCGAGACTCGCGGGATGCGTGTTCCACGAAAGGAATACGCGCGGAGTCGCCACCAACGTTTATTTGAGGAAAACGTCGGAAAAACCGGAAAAGACGCGATCTACGAACTTTTTAGTGAAAGGTTCGGGAGTTGTATTTACGCACGGGGAAGGTATTAGCACCCCACACGCCCGTCTCAAGGGACGACAGCCTTTAATCGAATGTGCAAACATGACTTTGATTTTTATGTTCCCTTTTATGTTCTTATATCCTTTATACCCTTTTTTATATTTTTCTTTTTTTTTGAGGTCGACAAGGGTGTTTCCCTTTGCTCCTACGTATTCCTCAATTTGGGATGAGAAAATCAGACCTACGTAGTTCTTTTTTATCAAGTGATGCTTTTTTACTTAAGTGGTGATCATTTTAAGGCGTTGGACCTTAAAAATGATCCATTTTACTTAGTGAGGAAATGAAATGACAAACTTCAAAAGCCTATTTTTTATGGACGAGCTTGACTAGGCGAATTGTTTTTAGCCTTTAGTTTCACTTTAGTTATTAATCAATTCGATTAAGAATGAGAAATCCCAAAGAGAAAATGTCCACTTGATTTTCCGCTTTATTTTACTAAAAGATATCTTTTTGATTATTATATTATTTTTTACCTCTTTTTGATTTCCAACGTGGTTACGGCATGACCGAACGGTCGGAATTTATTTTAACCGAAGTTAATGGATAGTACAATTCAAACGTTCGGTGGAAATTTATTTTATTTTTAAGTTAAGCGAGAAATGACTTAAGTAAAATGGCTTAAGCACGTCAACAGGGGGTATAAAAAGTAAACAAAACGAGAATAAAAATGCACGAAACACAATGTGGACCACTACGGGTACATAGAATGAATCGAAAAGCTTGGTTCGAGGTACTTACCCGTTGAAGATTGAAGAACGATGAAGAACGAATGAAGAACGTCGAAGAACGGTTGAAACCTTTGCGAAATTCCTCACGGAAAACGTTACGGAAACGTTTCGGAAGCGCCTCGGCTTAGATTTTCTTCACGAAAACAATTTTTCCAAGCAAATTCGAAAGAGAGAAAAGTGCCTCAGGGGCTGAACCCCTTCCTTCTTGCTTTCCTCCCCTATTTATAGCAAAATAGGGGAGGTGGTTGCCGCCCAGCTCGCCCAGGCGAGCTCAGCTCGCCCAGGCGAGCAGGGTTGCTTCCTCCAGAAGCAACCGCCTTCTGGAGGAATATTCCAGAGGGCCCAAGTGGGCCTGGGTGCTATTTGCACCCCCATTTTTACTAAGTACACCCCCCTCTGCTGTTTTTTGGTGATTCTTTTTTCGTAAAGTTACGGAAACTTACGAATTTCGTAACGATACTTGTTTTCTTTCCGTAATGTTACGGAACCTTGCGGATTACATAATCATCCCCTTTTTGACTTACGGAATGTTACGGAACCTCACTTAATTATGCAACGATGCTTCCATTTGGTTTCCGGTGTGTCACGGAAACTTACGGATTGTGCATCAATATTTTTTGGTTTTTCGGCATGTCCTGGAATTTCACAAATTGCCTAATGATGGGTGCCAAGCACCTCACGAGGACCAAAGAATGGTCGCACGTCATCGAGCAAAGGTCCCCGGACGAAATTAGGGTATGACAGTTGCCCCTCTTTACTTGTCTTTTATTGGAGATAAAAGGAAAGTAAAGATAAGACACTAATTTCGTTCCTCTCGATTTGGCGAGAGTCGCGGGTGACCATAAAATTTCCACATGCAAATGACTTGTTGTTCTCAAAATTTCACAAATTGCCTAATGATGGGTGCCAAGCACCTCACAAGGACCAAAGAATGGTCGCTTGTCATCAAGCAAAGGTCCCCGAAAATCAGTGTATGACACTAATTTCGTTCCTCTCGGTTGACGAGAGTCGCGGGTGACCATGACTTGTCGCTCCTAGAATTTCACAAATTGCCTAATGATGGATGCCAAGCACCTCACAAGGACCAAAGAATGGTCGCATGTCATCAAGCAAAAGTCCCCGAAAATCAGTGTATGACACTAATTTCGCTCCTCTCGGTTGACGAGAGTCGCGGGCGACCATGAAATTTCCACATGTAAATGACTTGTTGTTCCCGGAGGAACAAAAGGTGCAGAAGACTATGTCAGTCTCTGCATGCTATCAAGCGTTCTGTCTTACAGATAGCAAAAGAATGTTTATACGGATAACCACTCGGGTATTTCCGCGTATCATCGGGCCCGCCGCCTCTGGATGATACAAGGGTGCAGAATGACCAAACTTGGTCTCTACTTGTCATCGGGCCCGCCGCCTCTGGATGACAAAAGGGTGCGAATAACCGTAAGGTATCTCCGCGTATCATGGGTGCAGAATGACCAAACTTGGTCTCTGCTTGTCATCGGGCCCGCCGCCTCAGGATGACAAAAGGGTGCGAATAACCATAAGGTATCTCCGCGTATCATGGGTGCAGAATGACCAAACTTGGTCTCTGCTTGTCATCGGGCCCGCCGCCTCTGGATGACAAAAGGGTGCAAATAACCATAAGGTATCTCCGCGTATCATGGGTGCAGAATGACCAAACTTGGTCTCTGCTTGTCATCGGGCCCGCCGCCTCTGGATGACAAAAGGGTGCGAATAACCATAAGGTATCTCCGCGTATCATGGGTGCAGAATGACCAAACTTGGTCTCTGCTTGTCATCGGGCCCGCCGCCTCTGGATGACAAAAGGGTGCGAATAACCATAAGGTATCTCCGCGTATCATGGGTGCAGAATGACCAAACTTGGTCTCTGCTTGTCATCGGGCCCGCCGCCTCTGGATGACAAAAGGGTGCGAATAACCATAAGGTATCTCCGCGTATCATGGGTGCAGAATGACCAAACTTGGTCTCTGCTTGTCATCGGGCCCGCCGCCTCTGGATGACAAAAGGGTGCGAATAACCATAAGGTATCTCCGCGTATCATGGGTGCAGAATGACCAAACTTGGTCTCTGCTTGTCATCGGGCCCGCCGCCTCTGGATGACAAAAGGGTGCGAATAACCATAAGGTATCTCCGCGTATCATGGGTGCAGAATGACCAAACTTGGTCTCTGCTTGTCATCGGGCCCGCTGCCTCTGGATGACAAAAGGGTGCGAATAACCATAAGGTATCTCCGCGTACTACCAGCTCTTGAGTCATGGCAACAAAAGGCGGTGTGGTCGACAAAAGCGAGGCTCTTGCTCCTACGTATCCTGCAATGAGGAATTCAGACCTACGTAGTTCTGGATAACTTGTGAGACTTGAAAAAGTCTCGTTGTTTTCTCCACTAAAATGCAAACATGCTTTAGTAAAGAGACAAACATTCCAACTGATTTAGAGCAGCATATGCTTTTTTGAGTGAAAAACAATGCGTCTACCGGGGAAGGAGAGTCTGCTGATGAAATCTCCCATAACCATAAAATGAGCTTTTGGATGTCAGCATTTCGTTTCTAAATGACCATTTAGAGGAAACACTGGGTTCGACAAAAATAGAAGAAATCTACTCAAAGTGTATCAATCTCGCACAGGTAAGTGTTTCATCCTAATTCCGAACCATAGATATGTCATGACTTGACTTTGCAAATTATTTCCTATCAAATCAAAAATTACACGCGTGATCATGGATCAATAGGACTTCCCTTGGGAATGGGTTCTTTTGGTGGTTTCTTCTTTCGGCTTTTGTGTGTTTTTGGCTTTTGATTTTTCTGGCTTTTTTCTTTTTCTGTTTTTGTTTAGTGCGGGGCGAGAAAAAAAAGTCGCTAGCGCACGGGATTTTGGTTGGTAATCAAAGGGAGAAGACTATTTTAGGTTGTGGTTCTCTTTTCTTCTTTTTTCGTTCATTTGGTGACAATTCTGTATTGTTCAGATATTGTCTGGTCAAAAGACCTTTCTGCACATTTCTTCTAGTTCTTTGATCAAGAACTTTCTTTCCTTCCTTTTTTACTTTCTCCCATTCTTTGGTTGGGAATTTTCTTTCTTTTCTTTTTGACTTTCTCTTTGATTGGAAATTTTCCTTCTTTTCTTTTTTTTTGCTTTCTCCCACTCTTTGATTGGGGAATTTTCCTTCTTTTCTTTTTTGCTCCCGAGGGTAAGGATTGACATTCTCACCCTAGGTCAAGGTTCATGGTGAGTCAGGATTTTGGCTCAAGGTTTGTAGAATGGCTAGACATGATACATGTCGGGGTTTGGTTTGGTTCAAGGATAAAAAGGGATGCCCCACATTATTTCCATGACACAAATGCAAAAATGATGATTTAGAAACTTTATGCAAAACTGGTCATGCATGCACCTATGCGGACACTCAAGTGTCAAATCTTTATGGTCATGTGATGCTAGGGTTCAGGATTCATTTCCTCTATTTTAGTCAACCCAACGTTTCCAAAATATGTTCTTTTATCAATTTGTGCATTCATCCGAGTCCATTTCGGGCGTCTGGGAAAATCTTCACAGCATTCACCCTTCAGGTGTATACACATTTTCCAAAAATTGGTTATGATCAATGAATTTTTTCAAAGAAAAGTTGGAAATCGTCTCTTTTCAAAAGCATGTTGGTTTTTCAGCTTAACAACTTTTTTTCTTTTTTCTACCTTTTTCCTTACTTGCCCTTTTTTCCTTATTTGCTCTCTTTTTCTTTTCACTTTCTTCTCTTTTCTATCTCATTTTCTTTCTTTTTCCATTTCATTTTTATCATGATTTTTTTGTTTATTTCACATATATACTTTTGGACGATGTTCCTAAACGAAGAACTCTACACGGTTCTGGAATTTCAAACATCATTGATAGTAGTGATATATAAATACTAATGCAATAATCTAAACAAAAATGTATGCGCTGTACAAATGACAATCGAAACAACAAAAACAAACGTTAGTCTCTCAAGTCAAAACAATAACATAGAATAAAAATGATAAAAGAAATATGAAAGAAAACATGAATCTGGGGATCTCCCAGTCACGTGTCTCCACTCCCTCCCAAGAAGTCAAGCAAATCGGCCATCTCCTCATCCTCGTGGGCTTCTTCTCCATCGCCGGGAGCTTCCGGGGGTGCCTCTCCTGCTTGGGCCTCGGGCCAATCTCCGGGCCATGCTACCTCTGCCCTGAACTGGTCTGGAGTAGGGCATGAAAAAGAAGCGAAGCCCTGGCTCTGCATGCTAAGGCTCATCTGGTACAGACAGTCATGGGTCCGTACATGCGCCCGGTGGTTGGCCGCCTGCTGGCGAACCAAATGCCGTAAATACTGCTCTATGTCAAATGCCCCAAGCTGGCCAGCCTGATGAGGTGGTGGTGGCGCGCCTGCGGCCTGTGGGGCATCACCCTGAGCCTGTCTCTGGGTACAGTACTTCTCAATAAAAGCCCGGGTGATGGGCGGCCGAATCACCTTGGTAGGTGCAACGGGGACTCCGAACGACTGGCAGAGTCCTGTGATCAGTGCGGGGAATCCCAGGGCCCTGTTGGACTTATCTGGGTCCAAAGGGTGCCTAGTGGGCGCCATACCTGCAAAAATATAGATGGCATCAGCGATCAACTGAGCCACATGGATGCTCATCCGTGTCAGGATGGCGTACACCAGCTGGCACTTAGGCATGGGGAGGTCGGAATTATGATCGGTGGGCAGGATGTTGCTGAGGAGCAACGTCATCCATATCTGGGTCAGGGTGGTCATACTGGTGCGCATGATTCGCACTCGCCTCCCTGCAGCAGTCCGGGCAAAATCCTGCCCCGGTATACATAGCAGCTGGGCGATGGCCTCCTCATCGAACCCATCAGACCGGTTCCTCCTCTGGCCATACTCGCATTCCTGGCCCTCTTCCAACACCATCGGATATCCCAGGAGCTGGCTGATAGCGTCGGCATCGAACGGGATCCACTGACCCCTAACCCAGGATCTCATGTCACGCACGCCCTCCTCTGTTGGCCAAGCATTGGCATAAAATTCAAGGACTATTCCTGGATCAAACTTGGCCATAGGAGTAACCAGTGGTGCCCACCGCCGGCGCCCTATTTCCTCCTGAAAATCAGTATACTCGTCGTCCCTGAGCTGGACGCGTCGCTCCCGGAGAAACGACCATCCCTTGATGGCTTCGAAGCGCTGCTGGTGTACAGCGCTCCTAAAGCGGTGACTGTCGTACTCCGGAGCGGAACTAGTTCCTTCGGCCGCCTTGTCCTTCCTGGACCTCTTTGAGGCAAGCTTCCTCGGGGCCATTCCTGCGAAGGCAAACATTTGGAAAGTTAGTTTTACCAGTGGGACATTACTCTTAAAACAAAAATGGCATATAACCTCCTCCCACAAATACAAACATCAATGTAAATTTAGAGCAAGCTTATGCGCATATTTCCCTACAATCGTTCTCTTGCCCAAGACAAAAAAAAATGCACCCATATACAATCAAGGCAGCTTCGTTACCTAGATTATTTACACGTACTTCCAAGGTGTATTTGTTACTTACATCACACACATCTCCTTGGCTAAATTCACATACATGCATACTCCAAGCATTTTGGGGTACCAAAAATTGCACCTGTGCACATCTTGGTATTTCTAATACCTATACATACACAAACTTCATGATGAATCTTGACTATCTACACAATAAGGTGCTACATCTCATGCCTTTTTTCAAGTTTTTGCTACCTAAAGCCGCATGCAAATTCAAGCATATTTTCCTTTGTTGACTAAAATTGTATTCAAATTATATATATATTTTTTGGAATATGTCTTTTTTCACATAACATTCAACATATTTATATATATTTTTTTGTGAGACATTTTGACTACCAAAAATTATATATACATACATTCAAGTACTTCGCTATTCATACCCAAAGCGCAAATTGCCAAAGGTATCTTGCTACCTATTCTAAACCTACGCATTCATGACGAGCACAATTCCTAAACATCTAGGCGTAGGGAAAATATTATAGTGTGGCCCATAGCTGATTGCTGGCCAAAAAGAGGGTAACTTTACCCAATGTGCACCTCCTTTTGTGTACTTTTGCATAAAAACTTTGGTTCCTAGGCCTAGGACATATGCGGGGTAATTACTCTAGCTCTTTCGAAAATGAATGCATGTCCCAAAAATATGTGCAAACCAAATTGCCCCATGGGTTGTTTCCCTACAAAAATCACGCGCTAATGCCATTGAGGCATTTCACCGAACACTTGGTGGGCGCGCGTTTAGGCGTCAATAGCAAGAGAACGGGGAGAATGTGGCATGCCCCATTACTTCAAAATGCATTATAGGCCTAGGGCCATCTCATACAAACCCCTAATTCACCCTAATCAAGCAAGAAAACAAATCAAAATTGCCCCATATATTTGAGCACACTCCCACAATTTAGAGCACAAAAAGGAGATCAAAATACACCAATGAAAAGCTAGAAAGCTTAGGGATGGAATACTTACTTGTTGGTGATGAACAAAAGCGCAAAACGGAATCAAAAAATGCGAAAAAGGATGACCCTAGGGCTGCAAATTCATCAATCCCGTGGGTATGGCTTTTGAAAGGGGGGAAAAGAAGTTTTTGAATGTAAAAACGCCCCCCCCTTTCGTCATTTTTATAATTTGGTGCAGGGGTGGCTCGCCCAGGCGAGCCCAGCTCGCCCAGGCGAGCTAACCTGCACTTTTTTTTTTTTTTTTTTTTTTGAGGGGAACATTAACCATGTCCCCTCCCTTCTCATGGATTAGCATTTTGCCTAACTTGAACTTACTTAGGTTAGAATTAGGCGTTGATTACTTATTTTATTATTACCCTTTTCCTTTTTTAAAACAAACAAATAGTAAAAGAAAGCTGCAAAATACAAAGGATACGGAGCTGCCTTGCAGCGACATTCCCTGCTTGTTTCGCACAGAGAAGAGCAACGATCGGTCGGTCGTGACCCCATCCCCGCTTGCGTTCATCCTTAAGTACCTGCAAGTAATAAACAACCAGGTATGGCCAATCTTGGCCGCATCATTACCCTACCTTGATTGGTTTCTGCCATTCATGTTTTGTCTTTACTCCAGAAGGTAGCCCAAGGTGATCCTGCCCCTGTTTTACCACAACAATATACATGCGTATGCGTATGCGTATGCATGAATGTTTTCAAACGCAGAAAATTTAGGGAAAGTTGGTTCAGGTTCAATTCTAATTAAGCGCTTGGGGGATCCCATGAACTGAGCGGAAGGGCTCAGGCGATCACAAATTAACGCAAGGTGTGAAACTAACGTGAGGACTAAAAGCCTCAAATCCATGTTCATTTCTTTGAAAGACCGTAACAAGGGATACAGCGGACCGGAAATCCCTGAGGGGAGATCTAGAAAACGCACGAAGATAGAGAACATGCAGCGACATCCTTAATTGCCCCAGCTTCTAAGCATAATATTGTTTGACGACATCAGAGTTCACGGGTGAAGGTAGCTCTTCGCCATCCATGTTGGTAAGCACCAGGGCCCCTCCGGAGAAAGCCCTCTTCACAACAAAAGGCCCTTCGTAGTTCGGGGCCCATTTCCCTCGGTGGTCCTTGACAGCATGGGACATCTTTTTTAGCACAAGGTCTCCCTCATGGAACTTGCGTAAGCGTACTTTCTTGTCGAACGCGCTCTTCATTCTTTGCTGGTACAAGCGCCCATGACTCATGGCCGTTAAGCGCTTACCCTCAATGAGGTTGAGCTGATCGTAGCGTGTTTGAGCCCACTCTGATTCCTTTAATCCGGATTCTGCCAAGATCCTTAACGACGGGACTTCTACCTCAAATGGTAACACCGCCTCCATCCCATATACCAATGAGAACGGCGTTGCCCCAGTTGACGTTCGCACTGAAGTCCGGTAACCGTGTAACGCGAATGGGAGCATCTCGTGCCAATCCTTGTATGACACAGTCATCTTTTGGATAATCTTTTTGATATTCTTATTGGCTGCTTCCACGGCTCCATTCATCTTTGGCCGGTAGGGTGTGGAATTGTGATGCTGGATTTTAAACTCCTCGCACATTTCCCCCATCATTTTGTTATTCAGGTTGGTGCCGTTGTCCGTGATAATCTTTTTTGGCAAACCATATCGGCAGATGATCTCCTTCTTAATGAACCTGACCACCACATTCCTCGTGACATTGGTATATGAAGCCGCCTCGACCCACTTGGTGAAATAATCTATTGCTACGAGGATG
This sequence comes from Glycine max, assembly GCF_000004515.6. Lineage (NCBI taxonomy): Eukaryota > Viridiplantae > Streptophyta > Magnoliopsida > Fabales > Fabaceae > Glycine > Glycine max. The sequence goes on along the minus strand of NC_038248.2, from coordinate 25,301,586 downwards.
AAGCGATGACCATTCGAGGCCTTGGGCTCAATGGCCCCGATGACATCTATTCCCCACATGGAGAAAGGCCAAGGGGCGGACATGACATTCAGAGGATGCGGTGGGGCATTGACATTATCCGCGAATGCTTGACATTTGTGGCACTTCCTCACATGGACACAACAATCACTTTCCATGGTAAGCCAGTAATAACCTGCTCTTAAGATCTTCCTGGCCATAGCATGCCCGTTGGCGTGTGTTCCAAACGAGCCCTCATGGACTTCCTCGATCATGTGATTTGCCTCCTTGGCATCCACACATCGCAGGAGTGTCATGTCGTGATTTCTTTTATACAGTGTGCCTCCGCTCATGAAGAAACTGGCTGCCAACCTCCTCAATGTCCTTTTATCGTTGTCGGCAATCTTTGGCGGGTATTCTTTGCTTTCGACATATCGCTTGATGTCGTAATACCAGGGCTTTCCGTCCCGTTCCTCTTCCACTTGGCAACAATGTGCGGGTTTGCCACGACACTGAAATTCAATGTAGGGTAGGTCCCCGTGCGGTGTTAGCTGGAACATAGATGCCAATGTAGCAAGTGCATCCGCCATTTGATTTTCCTCGCGGGGAATATGATGGAAGGAGATCTCATCGAAAGTCTCAGCCAACTCCTTGATGTAGGCTTTGTAGGGTATCAGCTTGGGATCTCTAGTTTCCCATTCTTCTCTCAGCTGATGGATTACCAACGCTGAGTCGCCGTACACCTTGAGTAGTTTGACATCGGAGTCAATTGCTGCCTGGACAGCTAGGGCACATGCTTCATATTCGGCCATGTTGTTGGTGCAGTCGAATCCTAGCCTGGCTGTGAAAGGTACACATTGATTGTCCGGAGAGATCAACACTGCGCCAACGCCATGACCTAGAATGTTTGACGCTCCGTCAAACCATACAGTCCATTTGTCCCGATCTTCGTCCAACTTTTCCTCGAACAAGGCCATGATGTCCTCATCCGGGAATTCCGGATGCATGGGCTGGTAGTCGTTAAGAGGCTGTTGAGCCAAATAATCTGCCAATGCGCTTCCTTTTATCGCCTTTTGGGTGACGTAGACTATATCAAACTCAGATAGCAAGACTTGCCACCGGGCGATTCGTCCTGTGCGAGCTGGCTTTTCAAAGATGTACTTAACTGGGTCCATTTTGGATATCAACCAGGTAGTATGGCTCAGCATGTACTGCCTTAAGCGATGGGATGCCCATACTAAAGCACAACACGTTCTTTCGAGCAAGGAGTAATTCATCTCACAGGTCGTGAACTTCTTACTTAGGTAGTAAACAGCGCGCTCTTTCTTCCCAGATTCGTCATGTTGCCCCAGCATACACCCCATTGACTCGTCCAAGATTGTCATGTACAAAATGAGAGGCCTTCCAGGTACTGGTGGCATAAGCACGGGAGGATTCATTAGGCACTTTTTGATCCTTCCAAAAGCCTCTTGGCAATCCTCATTCCACCGGTCAGTTTGGTTTTTACGCAAGAGTTTAAACAACGGCTCACAAATGGCGGTGAGCTGCGATATGAATCTGGCAATATAATTCAAGCGCCCCAGGAAACCTCGGACTTGCCTCTCTGTACGGGGTTCTGGCATCTCAAGGATAGCCTTCACTTTTTCGAGGTCTACCTCTATCCCTTTCTGGCTTACAACGAAACCAAGCAATTTCCCTGATTTGACCCCAAAGGTACACTTAGCGGGGTTCAACCTTAATTGATATTTCTTAAGCCTTTCGAACAATTTCCGCAGGTTGACAAGGTGTTCTTCCTCAGACTTAGATTTAGCAATTATGTCGTCCACGTAGACCTCGATCTCTTGATGCATCATATCATGGAACAAAGCTACCATGGCCCGTTGATAAGTTGCCCCGGCATTCTTGAGTCCAAAGGACATCACCTTGTAACAGAACGTTCCCCACAGGGTGACGAAAGTAGTCTTTTCCATATCCTCGGGCGCCATCTTTATCTGATTGTAACCAGAGAAACCATCCATGAAGGAAAATAAAGCGAAATTGGTCGTGTTATCTACGAGGATATCGATGTGTGGTAACGGAAAATTGTCCTTGGGACTGGCCCGATTCAGGTCCCGGTAATCTACACACATTCGTACTTTCCCACCTTTTTTAGGAACTGGTACGATGTTGGCAACCCATTCTGGATACCGAGCGACGGCCAGAAATCCAGCGTCAAACTGCTTCTTCACTTCTTCTTTTATCTTCAAGGACGTTTCGGGCTTCATCCTCCTCAATTTCTGTTTTACTGGGGAACACCCGGGATTTAGAGGCAATCGGTGCTGCACAATGTCAGAACTCAAACCGGGCATATCTTGGTATGACCAAGCAAAGATGTCTTGGTAGTCTCTTAGCAGGATTATTAATTCTTCACGGATAGGTGCGGTAATGCCTGTACCTATCTTTACTTCCCTCTTTCCACTGCCAATTCCTAAGTCTACTAGCTCTGTTTCTTCTTGATGAGGCCCCATTTCTTGGTCCTCATGGGCGACCATTCTTTCTAGTTCCGAAGGAAGTCCCACATCCTCATCTCCTTCATCTTCCGTTTGGTTCATTTCTTGCTCGAAGTTGATAGACGGGTCCCAGGTATTAGTACCTTCGGGGGACTCGTCATCGAATCTGCCGTTTCAGAAAAAGAAGTAAACATGCAAATGAATGAGAATGGGTAGAGACCAGGAACAGATGAAGAAAGATCCTTGTATTATAAATTCAAAAACAAAAGACACAAAGCCTTAACAAAAAGAAAACTCTAAAGCCTAGGCCCAACTATAGAGCTTTTAAAACCGTAAAGGTTTACATTATGCTTGTTGCGTAAATGCCGGGGCGTTCCTCCACTCGCCAATTTCCCAGCTGGAAATCAGGAGGGCATGGTCGGACCAATCCGAAGTACTTGGAACATCATCTTCACATATCGCGAACACTTGACCTTCGTCTCCCAGACCCGCACTTATAAAGCTTCTACTTATGTGGCAGGGCGGGCTTCCTTCACTTTCTTGTCTCCAACGCGAGCTCTGACCACTGTTCTTCCTTCCCGCGATGCCTCTTTTCATGTCCGCCTGAGTGGGCTTATAGCCTAAACCATACTTCCCACGATTTCCTTGGGTTTTTATCAGGCTAGTTATGCCGCCATTGTCTTTGCCTAAACCCATCCCGGGTTCATAACCGTTCCCCAACATAACTCGGGCCATCATTACCGCCGCATCGGACAGACAAGGTTGCCCAAAGAGGGAGTCCACGGAGGAAATGCTGACCACCTCAAAAGACTGGAAAGCGGTTTCTAACGATTCTTCTGCGGCTTCCACATAAGGCATGGAGGATGGGCAGCTTACCAAGATATCTTCCTCGCCTGACACGATGACCAAGTGCCCCTCCACTACGAATTTCAGCTTTTGGTGGAGTGTAGAAGGCACAACTCCCACTGAGTGGATCCAAGGGCGCCCCAACAGGCAGCTGTAGGGGGGGTTAATATCCATTATTTGGAAGGTGACTTGACAGGTGTGAGGGCCTATTTGTACTGGGAGATCGATCTCTCCCCTAACCTCTCGGCGAGTGCCGTCGAAGGCCCGAACCACCATTGAACTTGGTTTTAAATGGGAAGCATTGAATGGTAACTTGTCCAAAGTGCTCTTAGGCATCACGTTTAAACTGGAACCATTATCGATGAGTACCTTGGCCACGATATGGTCCATACACTTGACTGATACGTGTAAAGCCTTATTATGCCCTCTCCCCTCGGCGGGGATTTCTTCTTCGGCGAAGGCAAGATAGTTGTTGGCAGTGATATTGTTGACCAGCCCTCCGAAACCTTCTATCGAAATATCTTGGGCCACGTGAGCCTCGTTCAGCACTTTTACTAGCAGAGCCCGATGAGGCTCGGAGCTCATAAGTAACTCTAGCAGCGAGACCCTAGCCGGGGTTTTGTTGAGCTGTTCGATAACCTTGAATTCGCTCTGCTGAATTATCCGAAGGAACTCGCTGGCTTCCTCTAGCGACACCTCCTTTCTACCATCCCTTTTCTCTGGGGGCCCCTTTGCTGGCATATCTTTATTCGAAGCGTGGGGTGCTTCGCCATCTTGTTCCTCCACCCCTTTTCCTTTTCCTTTGACGTCGGCGGGTTGGACTGGTAGGTCCGGAGGTGCGAACACACGACCACTACGGGTCACACCGCTCAGCCCCGTGATATTTGTTACTTTAGCTGACAGCGAGCTGACGTCAGTGACTTCTTCTTCCTTCTTCCCCGGAGGTGTATATCTCCACGGGACCGCGTGACTATTTTGGTACGGGAAAGGAACAGGTTTGGCCATTAAGGGGTGCCCGGGCTTTTGCGAGGCTGCACTTTTAGTGAAGTATATCACCAAGGGTTTGGGCTTCGCAACACCGCTCCCCTCCGTAGATTGCATGCATATATGCTGCTCTTCTTTTCCTTTAATGCCGACTTCTAGTCGACCTTGGTCTATCATCCGCTGTAACAATTCCTCTACTTCCAAACACGTCTCCATGTCATGCATCTCGCCGGAATGTAGCAGACAGGAATCCTCCTTACACCCACTATGGGGAATTACACCTCCCTTTTGTAGGGCCTCAAAGATAAACCTCCTAGGGGTTGCCACATCTCTTAAAGGTTTGGACCTGTGGGGCCTATCGGATTCAACTGCATTAACTGCTTCCCCTCCATGATTGGCGAGCGGGTTGGTCCTCACATTGGGCCGATCCTCTTGGAAAGTCAGCCATCCGGCATCCATTAGATGTTGGACCTTGTATTTAAGGGCCAAGCATTTTTCGACGGAATGCCCCGGGGCACCCCCATGGTACTTGCAAGTTGCATTAGGGTCATACCACTTCGGGAAAGGGGGTTCGAGGACCCTTCCGGGAGTTACCACGGCCAAATGATTGGCGATGAGGGATGGTAGAAGATCTTCGTACGTCATCGGGAGCGGGGTGAATTCCGGCAATGGCCTTGGAGGGAAGTTCCTTGTCGTGTTGGAATTGCCGGCCGGTCGAGCCGTGTTCGGAGTTGGAACTTGGGGAGCTTCCCTCTGGGTGGGTGCCTTAGGCTGCACGAGTGTTGAACTAGAGGCGTTCCCAGCATGAGCCGAGAAGCTTGGGTGATGTTGCGCGTACTGATGGGTACCATGAGGTGTTTGCTGGGGTTTGACCCATGCGGGTGTTGAAGAGACGACATGGGCATCTCCTTCCTTCCTTTTTGCCCCTGTTGCCCCGATTCTTTTGGCGTTCACGTTTGTGGAGGAAACGTAATCAAACTTTCCTCTCTTCAATCCAACCTCGATTCTTTCCCCGGCAAACACCAGATCCGCAAAGCTGGACGGCATGTAACCCACTAGCTTCTCATAGTAGAACACTGGCAGAGTGTCTACCATCATGGTGATCATCTCTCTCTCAACCATGGGAGGAGCTACTTGTGCCGCCAAATCCCTCCATCGCTGCGCATATTCTTTAAAGGTTTCACCCTCTTTCTTAAACATATTCTGCAGTTGAGTACGGTCAGGAGCCATATCAGAATTGTACTGATACTGCCTTAGGAAGGCGGTAATCAGATCCTTCCAAGTACGGATACGGGAAGCTTCCAAATTAGTGTACCACACTACCGCAGCTCCGGCCAAGCTATCCTGAAAGAAGTGTATCAACAGCTTTTCATCTTTAGAATGAGCGCCCATCTTACGGCAGTACATCTTGAGATGGTTTTTGGGACAAGTCGTCCCTTTATACTTGTCGAAGTCCGGCACTTTGAATTTCGGGGGAATAACAACATCGGGTACTAAGCAAAGATCCGTCATGTCTGCAAACGGATAGTCCCCAAATCCTTCCACAGCCCTCAATCTTTCCTCAAGGAGATCGAGCTTCCTCCTTTCTTCAATTGCCGGGGGCGGCCCTTCCATAGACAAAACTATTGGCGATGCTGCGATGTTGGGTTGGGGCGACGTGCCTGGTGCCGGCCCTTCGGGGATCGGGGGATAAAACTCGACATCCCTCCGAGCATAATCTTGAGGGTCTTTATGGACTTCGTCGGGCTGCTGAGGAGGCTCTTTTTCATGGACGGGAGAAGCAATGTGGCCCGCATCTTCCTGCAAGATGGGTGGTGAATAGTTGGGCGGCAATCCATAAGGGTAAGCCACTCGGTTGTATCCCAGGTGAGGGCTGCCATCGTGCCCCAGTGTGTCCCTTCCCCGTCCTACTATGTTTGAGGGAGGATGGTGCGTAGTTGCCAAGAGAGTCCGGTCTGCTTCGGCAGCCGAACTGACAGCGGCGGCAGTGGCCGCGTTCTTCTCCATGAGCTGTTTCATACCTAACATGGCCTCCATCATGGAGGCCATTTGTTCTTTCAGAGCCGACATGTCGGCTTTCATCTGTTCCTGCGTCTCCTCTTGATCACCCATCGTTCTAGATTTGGATCTGGTGCGATAGGGATCCCTTGCGGCGCGTTTAGTTATGGTGTTTTTCCCTAAAAAACCAAACGTGAGGAGTGGGTAAAGAAAGAAAATGCATGCTAGAGATGAGATGTAGGAGTGATTTGATTTGCACAAGCTTTTTGGAGTAGAAACATGGGATTTTAAAAGGAAGTCATATCTAGTCAAGGTCTAAGAGACCATACAAGTTTCCTAACGATTTCTAATTATGTGGGCCATTAAGTCTATCATATGCTGACAATAGCTGAGAAGCCCATGAATCTCTTCGGGGGTGGAGTAGGTGTCTGCCATCGCCTTGGCCTTGGCTAACAATCGGGGAAGTTCTTGACTCCCGTTCAAGGTAAGAGCAAACCGATCCATCCACATGGTTGCCTCTTGGTGTAAAGAGTCGATCACCCTTCCTCTAGCCTCTTTTTCCGCATATACTTGAGCATACTCATCCGCGATTCTATGCTCGTGGGCCGTGGCTAGACCTAACTCTTCTTCGTACTTGGCGATGATAGCTAACATGTTGGTCTCTGTCTCGCATAAACGCTGAGACAAGCTTCTTTTGGACCTTGAACAAGCAATCAACTCCTCTTTCAGAACCATGCTATGTGCTCGCGACTGGTCCCTTTCTTCCCTTCGCAACTTGAGTTCACTATTGCTACCCCATAGAGCTCCACGAAATTTGTTCCGGCCATACTCTTCCTTGCGAGCCCTCTTGGTCTCTCGTTCAAGGGCTCTTGCGGTAATTGCATTCTCTTCCCGTAACCCGGCACACTCCTTCCGAACGTGTGTAGCAGCCAACTTGAACTTCTCCTTGGCGAGTTTTGCCTTTCCTAACTCGCTTTCGAGAGCTTGGACTTCCTCGTCCTCTTCCGGTGCTTCAAAATTCTCTTCGCTGACGACTTTTAACTTGGCGAGCCAATCTAAACCTCGTATGCGAACTTTCAGCCATTCGTGGTACCCACCAATGATGCCATTACGAATGCCTCTAAGCTCTTGATCTTTCCTTAACGGGGTTTCCCATGCCTTATGGATTCTTTGTATAGTCTTGGAATTTTGTGCGCTGAGATCCCTCACAAGGAAAGGAGACATGCTTTCTTCCGTCGGTGCTCCCCTCATGGGGTACCCTAGTTGTCTTATAGCGAGCGTGGGATTGTAATTAATACAACCCCTCGTTCCTACCAGCGGAATGTTTGGGTATCTTCCACATGAGAAAAGAACTCCTTCTTTTCCTTCCTTCCATCGGGGGAACCAACTGATTGTTCTACTTCCTATCCCGGCCAAGAGCTGGTCCCAATCCATTCTCCTCTTTTCAGTACACGAGCGATGGCTCAGGAGCGGACATGGATGTCTTGTGTCTTGTTGGAACAAGTGTGAAACCAACCAAACACAGAGGGCGGGTAAGCAACAAATGATCCGTGCGCTACTCTTCTCGCACCTTCGGTCAAATGTGTCAAATAGATCTGCCAAGACAGCTACCACCGGACTTTCCTTGCTATGGTGGTAGGCAAGGAAAGCGTCGATTGCTGCTAGGCCTACCAAACCATCCACGTTTGGAAAGAGGACGACCCCAAAAATTAGCAAAGCTAACACATCCATAAACGGGACCCATTCTCCTTGATTGGCCATACCCCTCGCTTTGTCTTCTAGGTACTTCTGTGGTAGGCCCGCTATGCCGTTCCGAGTCTGTTTTATGTGGTCCAAACCTCTTGCGGAATCCTTGACCATAGTTGCAATTCTGCTCAAGGAGGGGAGACATCCGGAGGAAAGATATGGTTTTCTTCCCCCGAGAGGACATCCTAGAATTTCTTCAAATTCTTCAATGGTTGGTACTAATTGGAAGTCTCCGAATGTGAAGCATCTCAAAGGCTGGTCGTAGTATTGGGTGAGTGATGCAATGGCTTCTATGGACACTTCTGCTATGGTCAACTCTAAGATCTTTCCGTAAGTCTTGCGGAAGGCTTGCATTTGGAGGGGTTCCATCAACCGCCCTAATTCCTTGATGCTGGTGGTATCTGGGCTTTTGACCTTGACTTGGTAGAACCTCTTGCCGGTTTGATTTGTTCCCATGCTTACTAAAGTGAGACAAAAGCTGGTGCAAATCAAAACTCCGATATCTCATGGGTGGGATGGATGAATGCATGAAGAAATGCATATGACACAGATGCAATTTACGAATACGGGGGTCCGGGGAATTTGTCCCCTTCTTAGATACGACGTCTAGGGGTAGCGAAATGCCCCAACGCACGTTTTTAAGAAGGCGACACGGACCCTCCGTTGGTTGGTTTACAGCAGGGATCAAGACAGAACCCATATGCAATGCCTATGCAAAAGACACAATGACAATATTTACCGAACATAAGCAAACAGGTATATGATACTCATGCATGGCAGTGTGAAAAATGGCACGCATCGTGTTTGCTTCGTGCCCCTATTTAAGGGACCTATAAGGGAGAGAACTAACAAGGCTTTTAGCAATAATCCCCAAGGTAGTTATATCTCTCTTGATGGTTTCTAGAGGTATCATCCCCTTTGAAGAACATATTGTAGCAGTAGGGACTACTAGCAACAATAGGTTTTCAAAGAGAAAAGCTCTAGATGAGGGTTCACTGTAATCAAGCAAGTCGGAGACCTAGCATGATCACAGATTCACCTCCACTCCCTATGCTCCCATGAACCCGGGTATAGGGCCCTTTTTCACTCACAGTGTGTGCAAATAGTGTTGGTGTTTGTGTGCATCAAATGAATAAATATTTACTTCATGCATACATTTAAAACGCACTAAAAGCAACAAAGAGTTTATATATACAAGAACATAATGAAAGGAAACCAACAAAGGGGTAAGTCACGGTAAAACATTGCACAAAATTAAATGGCCTAACTCTCTAAAAACAGTCCCCAGTGGAGTCGCCAACTGTCGCAACCTACCCTTCGGCGGGAGGGCGACGCGAGACTCGCGGGATGCATGTTCCACGAAAGGAATACGCGCGGAGTCGCCACCAACGTTTATTCGAGGAAAACGTCGGAAAAACCGGAAAAGACGCGATCTACGAACTTTTTAGTGAAAGGTTCGGGAGTTGTATTTACGCACGGGGAAGGTATTAGCACCCCACACGCCCGTCTCAAGGGACGGCAGCCTTTAATCGAATGTGCAAACATGACTTTGATTTTTATGTTCCCTTTTATGTTCTTATATCCTTTATACCCTTTTTTATATTTTTCTTTTTTTTTGAGGTCGACAAGGGTGTTTCCCTTTGCTCCTACGTATTCCTCAATTTGGGATGAGAAAATCAGACCTACGTAGTTCTTTTTTATCAAGTGATGCTTTTTTACTTAAGTGGTGATCATTTTAAGGCGTTGGACCTTAAAAATGATCCATTTTACTTAGTGAGGAAATGAAATGACAAACTTCAAAAGCCTATTTTTTATGGACGAGCTTGACTAGGCGAATTGTTTTTAGCCTTTAGTTTCACTTTAGTTATTAATCAATTCGATTAAGAATGAGAAATCCCAAAGAGAAAATGTCCACTTGATTTTCCGCTTTATTTTACTAAAAGATATCTTTTTGATTATTATATTATTTTTTACCTCTTTTTGATTTCCAACGTGGTTACGGCATGACCGAACGGTCGGAATTTATTTTAACCGAAGTTAATGGATAGTACAATTCAAACGTTCGGTGGAAATTTATTTTATTTTTAAGTTAAGCGAGAAATGACTTAAGTAAAATGGCTTAAGCACGTCAACAGGGGGTATAAAAAGTAAACAAAACGAGAATAAAAGTGCACGAAACACAATGTGGACCACTACGGGTACATAGAATGAATCGAAAAGCTTGGTTCGAGGTACTTACCGGTTGAAGATCGAAGAACGATGAAGAACGAATGAAGAACGTCGAAGAACGGTTGAAACCTTTGCGAAATTCCTCACGGAAAACGTTACGGAAACGTTTTGGAAGCGCCTCGGCTTAGATTTTCTTCACGGAAACAATTTTTCCAAGCAAATTCGAAAGAGAGAAAAGTGCCTCAGGGGCTGAACCCCTTCCTTCTTGCTTTCCTCCCCTATTTATAGCAAAATAGGGGAGGTGGTTGCCGCCCAGCTCGCCCAGGCGAGCAGGGTTGCTTCCTCCAGAAGCAACCGCCTTCTGGAGGAATATTCCAGAGGGCCCAAGTGGGCCTGGGTGCTATTTGCACCCCCATTTTTACTAAGTACACCCCCCTCTGCTGTTTTTTGGTGATTCTTTTTTCGTAAAGTTACGGAAACTTACGAATTTCGTAACGATACTTGTTTTCTTTCCGTAATGTTACGGAACCTTGCGGATTACATAATCATCCCCTTTTTGACTTACGGAATGTTACGGAACCTCACTTAATTATGCAACGATGCATCCATTTGGTTTCCGGTGTGTCACGGAAACTTACGGATTGTGCATCAATATTTTTTTGGTTTTCCGGCATGTCCTGGAATTTCACAAATTGCCTAATGATGGGTGCCAAGCACCTCACGAGGACCAAAGAATGGTCGCACGTCATCGAGCAAAGGTCCCCGGACGAAATTAGGGTATGACACACCCCTATAACACTCGATCCAGAAAAATGGATAATGAAGAGGGCATGCAGGAACAGATGAAGGCCGATCTATCGGCCTTAAAAGATCAAATGGCGTCTATCTCGGAGGTCATGTTAAAACTTCAGAAAACCATAGAGGATAAAGCCACCGCAACCGCCTCCAGTACAGTTAGGGAAGCGGAGCCGGTGCTGCAACCCGCCTTGAACCCGGGCCTAGACAGAAACACGGCCGTGTTCAGTCGAAGGTATAGTCCGCAAGCTTATCCTTATGGCCTGCCTCCGGACTTCACCCCCCGTGCCACCCCAGAAGAGTTAAGCCAAGCCCCTACTTTTGAGGGGCAACTCCCACCATATGAAGACTATCCCGGGCAAGACGATGGGGAAGGAGATACCCATCTTGGCCCCCTGCTCCACCTCAAAGATCCGTCCCCGCATGAACTACCCCAACAGAACATATTCCGTCATACCCCGGCCTCACCCACACCCGTAAAAGAATCTGTTCCCTTTGCAGAAGATAAGGGAAAGATTGAGGCGCTTGAAGAAAGGTTGAGAGCAGTCGAGGGCCTCGGCAATTACCCATTCTCGGATTTAGCGGATTTATGTCTCGTGCCCAACATCGTCATCCCTCCCAAGTTCAAAGTACCGGACTTTGATAAATACAAAGGTATGACATGTCCGAAGGGGCATCTTCGGATGTATTGCCGAAAGATGGGGGCGTATTCTGCGGACGAGAAATTGTTGGTCCATTTCTTTCAAGACATCTTGGCCGGAGCAGCTGTAGCATGGTATACCAATCTGGAAGCTTCCCAGATCCGATCATGGAAGGACTTGGCAACTGCCTTCATTAGGCAGTACCAGTACAATACGGACATGGCTCCCGATCGGAACCAGCTTCAGGGTATTACTAAACGAGAGCATGAGTTCATTAAGGAATATGCCCAGAGATGGAGAGATCTTGCAGCCCAAGTCGTACCGCCCATGACGGAGAGGGAGATGATCACAATTATGGTAGATACGTTACCCACGTTCTACTATGAAAAGCTGATAGGCTACATGCCAGCTAACTTTGCGGATCTCGTCTTCGCCGAAGAAAGGATTGAATCCGGGCTACGAAAAGGCAAGTTCGAATATGCTACCAATATGGCCCCCAACAATAATAGAAGAGCCCCAGTAGTGGGCGCGAGGAAAAAGGAAGGAGATGCCCACGCAGTCACCACCGCCCCAACATGGATGAAAGCACCCCAAAATATCCAAAGCTCATACCAGCCCAATCCCCCAAATTTTTTAATTCGAGTTGGGAACTCCCTCCCGACTCAAGTAAAAGGACCACCCGCAGCAGAAAGAGCGCCGGCCCAACGCACAGCTCCAGCCGCACCCCGGCCAGTTAATAATACAGCCCCCGGCGCGACCTATAAATATGCACAACACCCAAAAGACAACTTCCCTCCTATTCCCATGGCATACTCCGAGCTATGGCCTTCATTATTGGAGAATCATTTGGTGGTAGCCATACCCGGGAAGGTTCTCCAGCCACCCTACCCCAAGTGGTATGACCCGGGTACCAAGTGTGTGTACCATAGTGGAGTTCCCGGACACAATATTGACTCCTGCATCCCGTTCAAGTATAAGGTGCAGCACCTGATTAGTGTCGGCTGGCTAGCATTTCAGGAGCAAGGTCCAAATGTTAAAACCAACCCGCTAGCTAGTCATGGAGGGGCTAGTGTGAACGCCGTCGAAGAGGACGGGCCATCGCGGGCAAAGAGGTTAGGAGAAGTGGTTACTTCTAGACGCTTCATCTATCAATCACTGCAAGCGGCGTGCATGGTCTCCGGTGGTGGAGGCGAAAGAGATGAATGTTTGTTTCACCTCGGGGAGTCGCATGACATGGAAACCTGTCCCGCGGTAGAAGAATTGCTTCAGCGGCTCATGGATTGCGGGCAGCTTGAAGTGTCCATAGGAGGGAGGGAAGAACCACAAATTTGCATGCAGTCGGAAGAGAAGAAGGTTCCTCTAACCCCCAAGGCCCTAGTAATATGTTTCACTAGGAAAGAGACCGGCTCCACACCCATAAACCCCCGGGCGGCGCCCAAGCCGATGCCATTTGCATACCAAAGTAATAAGGCCGTTCCGTGGAAGTATACCCCTCCCGCGTCCAGCGAAAAAGTTGCAACCGAAGTTGACTCCCTATCGGCTAAGGTAACCAACATCACCGGCCTCAGTGGCGTAACCCGCAGTGGTCGGGTGTTCGCTTCCCCTCACCCGGCGGAATTGCCCGCCAAAGGGAAAGCGCCCATGGTCCAAGAGCCCACAGACATAGCCACCCCCTCGAAGGAAGTAGATCCTCCAGTGGGAAGAGAGGCTGAAAAGAAAGAAGGTCTTCAAGGAAAAACAGTGACTTTGGAAGAGGCCCATGAGTTCCTCCGCCTCATCCAGCAAAGCGAGTTTAAGGTAGTCGAGCAACTAAATAAAACTCCGACAAGGATCTTCTTGCTTGAACTACTCATAAACTCCGAGCCTCATCGTGCGCTGTTGATGAAGGTTCTTAACGATGCCCATGTAGCACATGATATCTTGGTGGAGGGTTTCGAAGGCATCGTTAATCATATAACCACCAACAACTACATCGCGTTTGCGGAAGAAGAGATTCCCGTTGAGTGGAGAGGACACAACAAGGCTCTACATGTGTCGGTGAGATGTATGGACCACGTTGTCAGAAAGGTACTTATCGACAATGGATCGAGTTTAAATGTAATGCCGAAGACCACTTTGGAAAAGCTTCCTTTTAGTGCGTCACGTTTAAAACCAAGTTCGATGGTGGTGCGAGCCTTTGATGGTACTCGGCGGGAAGTGATGGGGAAAATCGACATTCCCATTCAGATAGGCCCCCACACTTGCAATGTGGTGTTTCAAGTAATGGATATAAATCCCGCCTATCGCTGCCTCTTGGGAAGACCATGGATTCATGCCCTGGGAGTGGTCCCTTCAACGCTTCACCAGAAATTGAAGTTCGCAGTGGGTGGGCTTTTAGTGATAGTGTCAGGTGAGGAGGACATGTTGGTGAGCTGCCCCTCCTCCGCACCATACGTAGAAGCGGCAGAAGAATCATTGGAAACGGCTTTCCAATCCTTTGAAGTGGTGAGCTGCGCCTCCGTGGAACCAAGTTCGTCGCTACCTTCTCTCTCCAAAGCAGCCATAATGGTGGCGCGTGTTATGCTCAGGAACGGATTTGAGCCCGGAATGGGTCTAGGCAAGGACTGCCTCGGGAATGCCGATGTGGTCGATATCAAGGGAAATCCATACAAGTATGGATTAGGGTACGAGCCTGGGATGCCGGGGAGGAGGAACGTGCCATCAAGATTTCGGGCGGATAGGGTATGGCCCGGCTGTATTAGCCAGTGTTTCACCAGCGCTACAATGGTGTCCGAGGAGGAGGTGGCCGCAATAGAAGAGGAGTTCCCTCAAGACCCACCAAGTTTTGTGCAACCATGCCACCCCGATTCCCAAGTGGGGAACTGGCGCGTGATAAGCCAATCAGAAGTCTATACCGCTAATTCAATGTAATTAGAGCCTATAGATTTCCTTTCTCTTTTGTTTTGTGAAACCTACCTTATTAAATAAAACAAAGAGATCTTGTTTCATCTGTTCTTGCAATTCCACCTTTTCTCATATCATTTTGCATGTTTTTGTTTCTTTTGTCTTGTTTGGTATAGATATGAGGGTCGATTCTTTGAGGATCCTAACAACGAGGGTTTGACAATCGATTTTGATCGAGATATAAGCCAAACGATAAAGGAGGAAGAGGAAGAGGACGCCCTTTCACCAGAGTTGGAGAGGTTGATCGCTCAGGAAGAACGTGAAGTGAAGCCTCACCAAGAAAAAACCGAATTGGTAAACTTGGGGACCACAGAGGAAAAGAAAGAAGTAAAGGTAGGAACCGGCATGACCGCGCTTATCCGCCAAGGCTTGATAACCCTTCTTGAAGAGTATCAAGATGTCTTTGTGTGGTGGTATCAAGACATGCCCGGTCTGGATTCCGACATTGTGCAGCATAAGTTGCCTTTGAATCCTGGGTCTTCCCCGGTTAAGCAAAAGTTGAGAAGAATGAAACCCGAGATGTCCTTAAAGATTAAAGAAGAAGAAAGGAAGCAGTTTGATGCAGGTTTCTTAGCTGTGGCACGGTACCCGGAGTGGGTGGCCAACATTGTCCCAGTCCCGAAAAAGGACGGCAAGGTTCGAATGTGTGTAGACTACCGGGACTTGAACCGAGCCTGTCCTAAAGACAACTTTCCCCTGCCACACATTGACATATTGGTAGATAATACAACCAAATTCGCCCTTTTCTCATTTATGGATGGTTTCTCGGGGTATAATCAAATAAAGATGGCACCCGAAGATGTAGAGAAGACCACTTTCGTCACCCTATGGGGAACATTCTGCTATAAGGTGATGGCCTTCGGACTGAAAAATGCTGGGGCAACCTATCAGCGTGCCATGGTGGCGTTGTTCCATGACATGATGCATAAGGAAATAGAGGTCTACGTAGATGACATGATTGCCAAGTCTCGGACTGAGGATGAACACCTTGTCAATCTGCGTAAGCTGTTTGGAAGGTTGCGGAAATACCAATTAAAACTAAACCCAACCAAATGCACCTTTGGGGTGAAGTCGGGGAAGCTGCTAGGATTTATCGTAAGTCAGAAAGGGATAGAGATAGATCCCGAGAAAGTGAAGGCCATCCTTGAAATTCCGGAACCCCGCACAGAGAATCAGGTTCGGGGGTTTTTTGGGCAGGTTGAATTATATCGCGAGATTTATCTCGCAACTCACCCCTACCTGTGAGCCCATTCTTAAACTGTTACTTAAGAACCAAGCGGTCCTATGGAACAGTGACTGCCAAAAGGCCTTCGAGAAGATCAAACAGAGTCTCGTGAATCCCTCGGTGCTCATGCCACCTGTAACAGGAAGACCTCTTTTCCTGTACATGACCGTGTTGGACGAGTCTATGGGGTGCGTGCTGGGTCAGCATGATGATTCTGGGAAAAAGGAGCAAGCCATCTACTATCTGAGCAAGAAGTTTACCGCATTTGAGATGAATTACTCAATGCTGGAAAGGACGTGTAGTGCTCTGGTATGGGCATCACATCGGCTTAGGCAGTACATGCTCAGCCATACCACGTGGCTTATTTCCAAAATGGATCCCGTGAAATACATCTTTGAAAAACCAGCCGTCACGGGATGAATCGCTAGGTGGTAGGTACTACTATCTGAATTCGATATCGTTTACGTCACAAAAAAGGCGGTGAAGGGAAGTGCCTTAACGGATTATTTGGCCCAACAACCCCTCCAGGATTATCGGCCGATGCACCTCGAGTTTCCAGATGAAGATATCATGGCCCTGTTTGAAGAGAAGCGGACGCACGAGGACATAGACAAATGGATTGTTTGCTTCGATGGGGCATCCAATGCTTTGGGCCACGGAGTAGGGGCAGTCCTTGTATCCCCGGATGATCAGTGTATTCCTTTCACGGCTAGGCTAGGTTTTGATTGTACCAACAATATGGCCGAGTACGAAGCGTGCGCCCTCGGGGTTCAGACGGCCATTGATTTTGATGTAAAACTACTCAAGGTGTATGGAGACTCAGCTTTGGTGATACGTCAGTTGAAAGGAGAATGGGAAACTAGGGATTCGAAGTTGATACCCTATCAAACTCACATCTTGAGGTTAGCCAAGTACTTTGACGACATTTCCTTCCACCACATACCTCGGGAAGAGAATCAAATGGCTGATGCACTAGCCACCCTGGCATCCATGTTTCAACTTGCCCCACACGGGGATCTGCCATACATCGAGTTCAAATCTCAAGGCAGACCGGCATATTGTTATGCAATAGAGGAAGAGCGGGATGGGAAACCGTGGTATTTCGACATCAAGCAGTATGTCGAGAACAAAGAATACCCACCAGGGATTTCTGACAATGACAAAAGGACGTTGAGGAGATTGGCTACTAGTTTCTTTGTAAGTGGTACCATCCTGTACAAACGAAACCACGACATGACCCTCCTACGATGTGTAGATGCCAAAGAGGTGAATCTCATGATTGAGGAGATCCACGAGGGTTCCTTTGGGACACATGCCAATGGGCATGCTATGGCCAGAAAATCCTTAGGGCCGGCTATTATTGGCTCATCATGGAAAACGATTGTTGCGCTCATGTAAGGAAATGTCATGAATGTCAGGCATACGCGGACAACGTCAATGTTCCGCCACATCATCTGAATGTTATGTCCGCCCCTTGGCCTTTTTCTATGTGGGGAATAGATGTCATTGGGGCCATAGAACCCAAAGCGTCGAATGGTCACCGCTTCATTCTTGTGGCGATAGATTACTTCACCAAATGGGTCGAAGCAGCTTCTTATACTAACGTCACAAGGAATGTGGTAGTTAGGTTCATAAAGAAGGAGTTGATTTGTCGATACGGACTCCCCAGGAAGATCATTACTGACAATGGCACCAATTTGAACAATAAGATGATGCAGGAGATGTGCGAAGACTTCAAGATCCAGCATCATAACTCTACCCCTTATCGGCCAAAGATGAATGGGGCTGTAGAGGCTGCGAATAAGAATATCAAGAAGATTGTTCAAAAGATGACGGTGTCATACAAAGATGGGCATGAGATGTTGCCTTTCGCCCTACACGGGTACAGAACCTCGGTGCGAACTTCTACTGGGGCAACGCCGTATTCCTTGGATTATGGGATGGAGGCAGTACTCCCGTTTGAGGTAGAGGTTCCTTCTTAGAGGATAATGGCGGAGTCAGGTCTAGAAGAGTTAGAATGGGGTCAAGCACGCTACGACCAACTTAACCTTATTGAAGGTAAGCGTTTGGCTGCCATGAGCCATGGGCGTTTGTATCAACGAAGGATAAAGAACGCATTCGAAGAGAAGGTACGCCCGCGCAAGTTCAACGAGGGGGACCTTGTGCTGAAGAAGATGTCCCACGCTGTTAAAGATAATTGAGGCAAGTGGGCCCCGAATTATGAAGGGCCTTTCGTGGTGAAAAGAGCTTTTTCTAGGGGTGCTCTAATACTCGCCCATATGGATGGTTAAGAATTGCCTTCGCCCGTGAACTTTGATGTAGTTAAACGATATTACGCTTGAAGTCTGGGGCAATCGAGAGGACCGTTGCATGGTTTTTTTAATTCTGAGTTTTTGTGCTTCCTGGTTTCCTCCAGGGATTCCCTTCCTCTGTATTTGTCTTGTTCTTTTAAAAAGAGGAAAAGATAGGCGAGGTTTTAGTCCTCCCTTTGGTTTCAAACTTTGTGTTTTAGATTTGTTATAAGCATGAGCCCTCTTCGCTCGGTGTATGGAGTGCCCTAAACGCTTATTTAAAATTGAACCTAACCAGCCTTCACTAAAATAAAATCATCGCATTAGTTCTAGTTTGTTTGTTTTACTATTGTTTGTTTTAAATAAGTAATCAACACCTAATTCTAGTTTTAGTAGGTTCAAGTAGGCAAACCCTAGCCCGTAAGGGAGGAGGGGACATGGTTAATGTTCCCCTCAAAAAAAAAATGGCAGGTTAGCTCGCCTGGGCGAGCAACCCCTGCACCCAAATTATAAAAAACGAGGGAGTGGAACGTTTTGGCATCCAAGAACTCCCCCCCCCCCCCCCTCATTCAAAAGATAAAGAACATGAAGGCTTGCGGTTTCTTGCTCCCCTAAGCCACTTTTGATCGCGTTTTGCTTTCATTTTTGGTGTTTCTATTCACTCCAACAAGTAAGTATTCCATCCTTGATGTTTTTGCTTCCCATTGATGTGTTTTCTTCATCTTTTGGTACCTTAAATTGTGAGAACATGCTTATATTTGTGAGGCAGTTTTGGTTTGCTTTGGTGCTTGTTTTCTTGAATTGAGGATTTGAATGAAAAGGCCTTAGGCCTAGGTTGTATTCTGAAGCAATGGGGCATGCCACATTGCTCCCATTCTCTTGCAATTCATGTCCAAACATGCGCTCACCAAGTGCTCGGTGAAATGCCCCAATGGTGTATGAATATGATTTTGTAAAAATTGGGATGGTGGGGCTGTTTTTATGTATGGAGGTACAGCATAGGAGATTCAAAATAAGGGTCCAAATGCAATTCCAAGCTTAGGAACCCAAACTTGTAGCTTCAATGCAAGGAAACATGCTTATGGCTAGGAATCCAAAATTTGGTTTTAGGATTAGAAAAGCATGAAAATAGGGATTTGTTTGTAAGAATTTGGGCTGCCCCATGATTGGTACTTTGCACCTAAGTAACGTGGGAAATGCTTTTCAATGGTGTGTAGATATATGTGTAAATATAAAGGGCATGAAATTCTTTGTAAAGGGTGAAGGAATATTGAGGTCCCTTCCTAAATGAATGTATGATAGCACGGGATTCCCTTTTGAATGCAAGTATGTGCATAATGTTAAATATCTTGCCAATATGCATAAGTGTGAGTGAAACAATGAAGGTTTGTATGGTATATATATTTTGAGTGTGTGTAGGTAGTTTGTGATAGCAAGTGTTTAGGACATAGTTAAGTGTAAATTTTGACGCAATGCCTTAAGCGTGAGAATGTGTGTTCTTTTCAAAATGCATATATATGTATGACAATTAGAATGTGTTGGATGGCCTCTATGTTGATATAAATAGTAGGATATTCTACACATACGCATGTGCATAAATGTGTTACTTTAAACGTGGTCATGATTTCGTTCTAAACCGGAGGGGTTAGCATGACATTTTTGCGTTAAGACAAGCGTTATCTTGTAAAAATAACTTCTAAATGTTTGTTCTCGCAGGAAATGGCCCCGAGGAAACTTGCCTCAAAGAGATCCAGGAAGGATAAAGCGGCTGAAGGAACCAGTTCCGCTCCCGAATATGACAATCACCGCTTTAGGAGCACTGAACACCAGCAGCGCTTCGAGGCCATCAAGGGATGGTCATTTCACCGGGAGCGATGCGTCTAGCTCAAGGACGACGAGTACACCGATTTCCAGGAGGAGATAGTTCGCCGGCGGTGGGCATCGCTGGTCACCCCCATGGCCAAGTTCGATCCAGACATAGTCCTCGAATTTTATGCCAATGCTTGGCCAACGGAGGAGGGCGTGCGTGATATGAGGTCCTGGGTGAGGGGTCAGTGGATCCCGTTTGATGCAGATGCTATCGGCCAGCTCCTGGGATATCCTTTAGTGCTGGAAGAGGGCCAGGAGTGCGAGTATGGCCAGAGGAGGAACTGATCCGATGGGTTCGATGAGGAGGCCATCGCCCAGTTACTATGTATACCGGGGCAAGATTTTGCCCGGACTGCTGCCGGGAGATGGGTGCGGATCATGCGCACCAACATGACCACCCTGACTCAGATATGGATGACTTTGCCTCTCAGCAACATCCTGCCCAGCGACCATAATTCCGACCTCCCCCTGCCGAAGTGTCAGCTGGTGTACGCCATCCTGACGCGGATGAGCATTCACGTGGCTCAGCTAATCACTAATGCCATCTACATATTTGCAAGTATGGCGCCCACCAGGCACCCTCTGGACCCGGATAAGTCCAACAGGGCCCTGGGATTTCCCGCCTTGATCACAGGACTCTGGCAGTCGTTCGGAGTCCCTGTCGCACCTAGCAAGGTGATTTGGCCGCCCATCACCCGAGCTTTTATTGAGAAGTACTGCATGCAGAGACAGGTCCAGGGTGATGCACCACAGGCCGCGGACGCGCCGCCACCACATCAGACTGGTCCAGCCAGATCATTTGACACGGAGCAGTATTTGCGGCATTTTGTTCGCCAGCAGGCGGCCAACCACCGGGCACATGTACAGACCCATGATTGTCTTTATCAGATGAGTCTCAGCCTGCAGGACCAGGGCTTTACTTCTTTTCCGTGCCCTACTCCGGACCAGTTCAGGGCAGAGGTCGCATGGCCTAGAGATTGGCCTGAGG
Source organism: Glycine max (assembly GCF_000004515.6). Classification (NCBI taxonomy): domain Eukaryota; kingdom Viridiplantae; phylum Streptophyta; class Magnoliopsida; order Fabales; family Fabaceae; genus Glycine; species Glycine max. The sequence goes on along the minus strand of NC_038248.2, from coordinate 25,280,605 downwards.
CCCAGGCAGGAGAGGCACCGGCAGAGGCACTAGCAAAGGCTCTCGACGAGGCAGATGAGGCCCGCGAGGACGAGGAGATGACCGATTTACTGGATTTCTTAGGAGGGAGCGGGGCCACATGATTGGGAGAACTCTTGATTCATATTTCATTTTGTTTCCATTTGTTTTTTCTGTTACATATCATCTTATTTTTGTTTAACTAAGGGGCTGACGTTTGTTTCATGTTTTGACTTTTGTTTTGTACATACATATCGTTTGAGTTGTTACGTCGGTACTTGTTTCATTGTTGTCAATAGTGTTTGTTGAAATTCCGGAACCGTGTAGAGTTTTTTATTTAGGGACGTCGTCCTAAAAATAAAATGAACCAAAAATCCTAATAAAAAGGAAGAAGCGTTGTGAATAAAAGTCATGTTCATAAAGAAAAGAAAAAGGTTTTTATCTATACATGTGTGTAAAAGGAAAATGTGTATAGAAGGTTTTTGTGTAAATGATGCGTGGAAAGGAATTCTTATGTGTGTGAGCAACAAGTGTATATGAAGAAACTTTTGCGTGAACTATGTGTGTTGGGAAAAATGAAAAATCTTTGAATGTGAATAGGGTTTGTATATAGACTGTGTGACGTAAAGAGAAGAGTTCTAATGCGTGTACAAAAAAAGTTTGTCATGTATAAAAATATAGATGTACAAAGAAAGGTTTTCCTCATAAAGGGCCACAGGTGTATAGTTTTAGTGAACGTATATAAAAATAAAACAAAAAAAAGTAAAGAGAAAGAAAGACCGCGAAGGTCGACATGTTATAGTTAAGAAGTATAAATCATTCGTAAAGAGCAAACGCATCTTCTGGAAACAAGGGACTGATGCTAAGAGTTTATTTTCCGGAATGAACCGAGATAAGGATGGATGAATGCATTGAACTGATGAAAGAACATAATTTGGAAACGTTGGGTCTGTCTGTATAAATTCCCAACCGTAGAATCGCGATGCCATAAACAGGATGCTTGAGTGCCCACCTGGCTGTAGCCATGACTAATTTTGCACGCAGTTTCCAAATCATCATTGTCATGCATGCCTTATGGAATAATGTGGAAGTTCGGCCCGAGACCGACACCTCGTCACCCAAATTTGTTTTGCCCCAGATATCAAGATTGGGTTCCCACGATGAAAGACCCCATCGAAACACAACCTTAGACCTTTTTGAACCTTGGCCTGTAAAAAAGGGAATCCTCATTCTTTCCCCCGAAGCAAAGGACAGCGGAATCTCCTCAAGGGAGAGCGAATAGAATGCCAAAACCCGATTTCCCAAAGAAAGGGATGGGGAAAGAAAAGTGAAAAGAAAGAAAAGGAAGAAATGGAAAGAAAGAAAAGAAAAAGATGAAAATAAAGAAAGGAACGAAAGAAAGAAAAGGAAGGATTCCCGATCAAAGATCGAAAAGAAGTGAAAAGGGAAAAGAAGCGATTCTCGATCAATGAAAGAAAAAGGACAGAAATTCTTCAAAGCCAGATTGCCACTCAGAATCATTCTTGACTGGCAATATCCCACCCCACATGAACAAAGAGGAAAGGACCGAAACACCCAGCTACCTCTCCAAAAACGCTGACCTCGAGAAAATCCTATTGGTTCGTGATCGTACGTTTGATCTTTGATTCGATAGGAAGTCGCGTGCAAAATAGAGTCATGGTGCAGTTATGGTTTTGGAATAGGATAAAACACTTGCCTTGTGAGTTTTATACACTATGAGTGATTTATTTTCAGCTTAGCCCGATGTTTCCCCTGCGTGTTCGTTTGAAAGCTAGAATTTTATACACCATGATTGCCTAAGTGAGGACCCTCAAGGCAATCCTCCATTCTCACCCTTTTTCGGAGCCACATGAATGTTATTGCTTAGGGCTGTTCATGTGTCCTCCACTTTCGAGTTTGGAGCTGTGTTTCATGATTGCCTAAGTGAGGACCCTCAAGGCAATCCTCCATTCTCACCCTTTTTTCGGAGCCACATGAATGTTATTGCTTAGGGCTGTTCATGTGTCCTCCATTTTCGAGTTTGGAGCTGGGTTTCATGATTGCCTAAGTGAGGACCCTTAAGGCAATCCTCCATTCTCACGCTTTTTCGGAGCCACATGAATGTTATTGCTTAGGGCTGTTCATGTGTCCTCCATTTTCGAGTTTGGAGCTGTGTTCCATGATTGCCTAAGTGAGGACCCTCAAGGCAATCCTGCATTATCACCCTTTTTCGGAGCCACATGAATGTTATTGCTTAGGGTTGTTCATGTGTTCTCCATTTTTGAGTTTGGAGCTGAGTTTCATGATTGCCTAAGTGATGACCCTCAAGGCAATCCTCCATTCTCACCCTTTTTCGGAGCCACATGAATGTTATTGCTTAGGGCTGTTCATGTGTCCTCCATTTTCGAGTTTGGAGCTGAGTTTCATGATTGCCTAAGTGAGGACCCTCAAGGCAATCCTCCATTCTCACCCTTTTTCGGAGCCACATTGAATGTTATTGCTTAGGGCTGTTCATGTGTCCTCCATTTTCGAGTTTGGAGCTGAGTTTCATGATTGCCTAAGTGAGGACCCTCAAGGCAATCCTCCATTCTCACCCTTTTTTGGAGCCACATGAATGTTATTGCCTAGCGCTGTTCATGTGTCTTCCACTTTCGAGTTTGGAGCTGTGTTTCATGATTGCCTAAGTGCGGACCCTCAAGACAATCCTCCATTCTCTCCGTTTGCGGAGCTCCATGAATGTTATTGCCTAGCGCTGTTCATGTGTCCTCCATTATCAAGCGCGAAGTCTCTGGTGACTGGGAAACACGTTATTCTGTTGTTTTCCGGATCGGTTTCTTCGCCGGATATGTGTATATGTGTATATGTGTGTATGTATATTATGTTCATTGTTCTTGTTATTGTTTGTATTTTGTTTTGTGCAGAAGAAAAAGAGAAGGAGTAGAGACGAGAGTCGTCATCACGGAAAGGGTAGGACGGACGAAATCAGTGTCCTATCTTTGCTTTCCTCTTATCTCCGATGAGAGGTAAGTAAAGAGGGGCAACTGTCATACCCTAATTTCGTCTGGGGATTATTATTTGATGATATACAACCTTGGATTGGCCGCTTCGAGACACTTGGCGTCCTTGGTTGCACAATAAATGAAGTCCCGAGACGTCTCGGAAATCAAAAGGAAGCAGGCTTGCACGATCCGTGAAATTCCGTAATGAGGCGGAAGTCGAAAAGAGGTGTTTTTGCGCAATCCGTGAGTTTCCGTAACTTCTTCGAAAGCTAAAAAAGAGTAAATACATAATCCGTAAGGATTCGTAGCCTTGCGGAAGGGAAATAAGTATCGTTACGAAATTTGTAAAGTTTCGTAATGTTACGGAAAAAGAATTACCAAAAAAATAGAAGGGGGTGCATTTAGTAAAAAGGGGGTGCAAATAGCAACCAGGCCCACTTGGGCCCTCCAGAAGATTCCTCCAGAAGGTTGTTGCTTCTGGAGGAAGCAACCTTGCTCGCCTGGGCGAGCTGGGCGGCAAGCTTCTCCCCTATTTTGCTATAAATAGGGGGAGAAGTGAAGAAGAAAAGGGTTCAGCCCCTTAGGCACTTCTCTCTCTCTCGAAATTGTTGAGGAAAATTAGTTCCGTGAAGAAAATCCAAGCCGAGGCGCTTCCGTAACGTTTCTGTGAGTAATTACGCGAAGATTCTCGACCGTTCTTCAAGATTCATCGTTCGTTCTTCGTTTTCTTCGGTCTTCAACGGGTAAGTACTTCAAACCAAGCTTTTCAATTCATTCTATGTACCCGTGGTGGTCCACATTTTGTTTCATGCATTTTTATTCTCGTTTTCATCTGCTTTTTATACCCCCTTTTGACGTGCTTAAGCCATTTATTTAAGTCATTTCTCGCTTAATCTAAAAATAAAATAAATTTCCACCGATCGTTTGAATTGTATCATCCATTAATTTTGGTTAAAATGAATTCCGACCGTTCGGTTGTGCCATAACCACGTTGGAAATAAAAAAAAGAGGTAAAATAATAATATAATAATCAAAAAATACCTTTTAGTAAAATAAAAACGAAAAAATCAATCGGACGTTTTTTCTCTTTGGGATTTCTCATTCTTAATTGAATTGACTAATAACTAAAGTGAAACTAAGGCTAAAATCAACTCGCCTAGTCAAGCTCGTCCACAAAAATAGGTTTTTGAAAGTTTATCATTTCAGTCTCTTACCAAGTAAATGGATTATTTTTAAGGTCCAATGCCTTAAAATGATCACCCCTCAAGTAAAAAAGAATCGCTTGATTCACGCATAAGAAAGAACTACGTAGGTCTGATTTCCTCTCCAATGGAGGGTACGTAGGAGCAAAAGCCCCGCTTTTGTCGACCTCAAAAAATAAAAAGAAATAAAGTTAAGGTAACACGATTTCCACAATTCTAAAAAATAGGCTGTTGTCCTTCGAGACAAACGTGAGAGGTGTTAATACCTTCCTCAAGCGTAAATACAACTCCCGAACTTAGAATTTTTTTTTTATCGGTTTCCTTCGGTTTTCTCGACGTTTTCCACAAATAAACATTGGTGGCAACTCCGCGCATCTTTCCTCCTTTGGGAAGCGCACCCGTGAGCCTCACCCTCGCTCGCCCGCGAAGGAACCAGCACATCTTATGTTCTTTCATCAGTTCAATGAATTCATCCATCCTTATCTCGGTTCATTCTGGAAAATAAACTCTTAGCATCAGTCCCTTGTTTCCAGAAGATACGTTTGCTCTTTACGAATGATTTATATTTCTTAGCATGTCAACCTTCGCGGTCTTTCTTTCTCTTTACTTTTTTTGTTTTATTTTTATATACGTTCACTAAAACTATACACCTGTGGTCCTTTATGAGGAAAACCTTTCTTTGTACATCTATATTTTTATACATGACAAACTATTTCTGTACACGCATTAGAACTCTTCTCTTTATGTCACATGATCAAACCCTATTTACATTCCAAGATCTTTTTCGTTTTTCTCCAACACACACCTATGGTTCACACAAAAGTTCCTTCTTATACACTTGTTACTCACACACACAAGAATTTCTTTCCACGCATCATTTACACACAAAGACCTTCTATACACATTTTCCTTTTACATACATGTATAGATAAAAACCTTTTTCTTTTCTTTATGAACATGACTTTTATTCACAACGCTTCTTTCTTTTTATTAGGATTTTTGGTTCATTTTATTTTTAGAACGACGTTCCTAAATGAAAAAACTCTACACGGTTCCGGAATTTCAACAAACATTATTGACAACAACGAAACAAGTACCGACGTAACAACTCAAATGATATGTATGTACAAAACAAAAGTCAAAACATGAAACAAACGTTAGTCCCTCAGTTAAACAAAAGATAGCATACAAATGATAAATGATAGAACATACGAATTTGGGGATCCCACGGTCATGTGGCTCCGCATGCCCTCGGACTCTTGGGTCACGGTAACAAAAAGTGGGGTGGTCGACAAAAGCAGGGCTTTTGCTCCTACGTATCCTCAATTTGTGATGAGGAACTCAGACCTACGTAGTTCTTGACAAATGTGAGACTAAAAATAGTCTCGGTGTTTTCTTCACCAAAATGCAAACATGCTTTAGTAAAGAGACAAAACTTCCAACTGATCAGAGCAACATATGCTTTTTGGATGAAAAACAATGTGTCTATCGGGGAAGGAGAGTATGCTAATGAAATTTTCTCATAACCGTAAATAAGATTTTGGATGTTAGCATTTCGTTTCTAAACGACCATTTAGAGAAAACACTGGGTCCAACAAAAATAGAAGAAAATCACTCAAAGTGTATCAATCTCACACAGGTATGTATTTTATCCTAATTCCGAACCATAGATATGTCATGACTTGATTTTGCAAATCATTTCCCATCAAATCAAAGATTACATGCGTGATCATGGATCAATAGGACTTATTTTGGGAATGGTTTTTAGGTGGGGAATTTTGGCTTTGAGTGTTTTTGCCTTTTCCTTTTCTGTTCTTGTTAGTGCATGGCGAGAAAGTCACTAGCGCACAGGATTTTGTCGGCAATCAAAGGGAGAGGACTACTTTGGGTCGTGGTTTCCTTTCTTTTTTTGTTTACTTGTTGACAATTCTGTATTGTTCAGATATTGTCTGGTCTAAAGACCTTTCTGCATGTTTCTTCTGTTTTCTTCCGATCCTTGATCGAGAATTTTTCTTTCTTCTTTTTTGCTTTCTCCCACTCTTTCAGTGGGAATTTTCTTTCTGTTTTGTGTCTTCTCCCTTTTCTTGGATTGGGAATTCTCTCTTCTTTTTTTTGTGTCTTCTCCCTTTCTTGGATTGGGAATTTTCCTTCTCTTTGTGTTTTCTTCCGAGGGTAAGGATTATGGTGAGTTAGGATTTTGGCTCAAGGCTTGTAGAACGGCTGGTCATGATACATGTCAGGATTTGGCCAGCGGTTCGGGGATAAAGGGGATGTCCCCACATTATTCCCATGATACACATGCAACAAATGATGATTAGGAAATTTTATGCAAAACTGGTCATGCATGCACCCATATGAACACTCAAGCATCAAGTTTTTATGGTCATGTGACACTAGGGCTCAGGATTTATTTTCCCTATTTTAAGTCAACCCAGTATCTCCAAAATACGTTCTTTTATAAATTTGTGCATTCATTCGAGTCCATTTTGGGCGTCCGGGAAAATTTTCACAGCATTCACCCTTCAGGTGTATACACATTCTTTCAAAAACTAGTTATGATCAACAAATTTTTTCAAAGAAAAGTTGGAAGTCATCTCTTTTCAAAAGCATGTTGTTTTTTAGCTAGACAACCTTTATTATATTTTTTTTCTTACTCGCTCTCTTTTTACTCTTTTTTTTTTTTGAGGTATTTTGCTACCTAAACATACGTATAATATTTTTGCTATATACATGCATATCCAAGGTATCTTGCTACCTAAACATACATATATATGTTTTGTGAGATATTTTTTGCTATATACATGCATATCCAAGGTATCTTGCTACCTAAACATACATATATATATTTTGTGAAGTATTCAAGGTATCTTTCTACCTAAACATACATATATACATATTTCTTTTTGTGAGGTATGACTACCTTCCGAGCTTGTGCTTGTTTTATTTAAATTCCTAGGATCATGAGCAACTAGGTGTGTCATGCTATGACTTGAGAAACAAAGGTGATCAAATAACAAGCAGAGATTTAAAAGGTACTAGGTTGCCTCCTAGTAGCGCTTCTTTAACATCTTGAGCTGGACGCATGATGGCTTGTCGGTTACGGACCTAGTACTTTGCTTACCTTTGGCTTTGGACTTGGTCGCTTATTGCTCGGCCGTGGGTCATAAGCAATGCTCTAACCTTTTTGTGGATGAGCTGAGGTAAACTCTAGAGGTGATGGCGGTGTGTCTGTTGCCCGCTGTCGGCCATCCCCAGGCTGCTGTGGTGTTTCACCCTGCGCCTGCCTGGGGACGCAGTACTTCTTGATGAAAGCTCGATTAGTAAGGGGCCTGATGCCCTTGCTGGAGGTGACAGACACTCCGTAGAACTGACAGAGACTTGTAATTAGAGCTTGACAACTCCAAGACCCTGTTGGACCTCTTCGGGTCCACTGGGTGTCTTGCAGGCGCGATCCTTGCAAACAATAGATGAAATCAGAAATCAGTCGAGCGATATGCATACTTACCTATGATGACGTGACCTTGCCGGGGGGAATGGGCACCCTGTAGGACTATAGAGGCTCGTAACCAGAGTTGGAAACCCCAGGGCCCTGTTGGACTTCTTCGGGTCCACTGGGTGTCTTTGTGGGTGCGATTCCTGCAAACAATAGATGGTATCAGAAATCAGTTGAACCATATGTATACTTACCTATGTCACGATGGCATGACCTCGCTGGGGGAACGGGCACCCTATAGGACTGACAGAGGCCCGTAACCAGAGCTGGAAACCCCAGGGCCCTGTTGGACTTCTTCAGGCCCACTGGGCGTCTTGTGGGCACGATCCCTGCAAACAATAGATGACATCAGAAATCAATTGAACCATATGCATACTTACCTATATCATGACGGCACAGACCAACCGATACATCTGCAGGGGGAGATTGGCATTGTGGTCACTGGGCAAAATGTTGCTAAATAGCAACGTCATCTATATCCATGTAAGGGTGGTCATGTTGGTGCGCATGATCCGCGCTCGTCTTTTTGCAGCGGCACGGGTGAAATCTTGCCCCGGTATGCATAGTAGATGCGTGATAGCCTCCCTCTCTGGATGTGCTCGCATAGTTGGTCACCCTCTAATATCAGGGGGTGGCCCAGGAACTGATAAACGGAAACTACTGGCCCCTTAACCAGGAACGCAAGTCTCGGTTAAGCATCTAAGGGCAAAGGACCTTATATTCTCTTAAGGTGTGGATATGAAGCACACTGAAAACGAGGACGCGTTGCCTTCTAAAGGCGAGGGCGTGCAGCCCTCTGTAGGCGAGGATGTGCAGTCCTCTGATGGCGAGGACATATAGTCCTCTAACGGTGATAGGTACTAGTACCCAAGGGTCCACCTTTAAGAGAAAGCAAGAGATCGACTCATCGAGAGGGCCGGTCATCCACCAAGATTGGACACGAGATGTAGGAAATCCATGCAGTTAACATGATTTTTAGGGATGCAGACTCATGCAACCTTTGTCATGAAATTTGGCAATGCTGACCTCATATGAAACAATGCAATGCAATGGAAAGTTGTACAATGTTCATGACATTCTTTCCCTATTTTGTGATTTTCATTTAATCTTTTTGGAAAACACAGATTGACTGTCCTTTTGAAAAAGGTGATAATTCATGCAACCTTATCCTATCTTTTGCAAATCTATCAGGGAACTCCCTTAGAGTGTATGTTCTGTTTGATTTAGTCACTTGACCATTTTGGAGTGACGGCAATGGAGTCGTTTGACGTTTAATCAATCTATTGAAATTCCAGGGTTTGTCTCCCCCTCCCCCTTTTTCTCTGTTAAAAAACATCGACAGGTGAGAACTTTTGATCTGCCCCTATGTTCACTTGAGGCTCATGCACGATGCCCCTTATTGCCCCAGTGTAAGGCTTTGAGGTACCAATTGTTATCTTTCGTCATGACCTTGTAGCTGGGAACCTATTGGGTGAAAAATTCTAATCTGCCCCTAGGTTTGTTTGTGGTTTTTGCATGGTGCCTTTCATTGCCCCAGTGTAAGGCTTTGAGGTACAATCGTTGTCTTTCGTCATGACCTTGTACCAAGGAACCTATTGGATGAGAACTTCTAATTTGCCCCTAGGTTCGTTTGAGGTTTATGCATAGTGCCTTTCATTGCCCCAGTGTAGGGCTTAGAGGTACCAATTGTTGTCTTGTTTTCACAATCTTGTAGTGAGGAAGAAGCAGCTGATTCTTGCAAAAAGAATTTTCCAAGGATGAGAAATAATTGAAGGATTTTTCAATTGATGGATTAAGTCAAATGACTCCTATGTAGAAGCAGGATGTTTTGATGTCTTGATGATGCTAAAGGATCAAGTGCTTCTAAGTTTTATTCAAGACAAGAATCCAAGAAAATCAAGATATATGATCAAGTTGATCTCTAGAATCTTTAGGAAGAAGTTTCCAAATTGAAAACAAACAAAAGGTTTGACCAAAGAATTCTATCATTTCAAATTGAGATTTGCTCTCTGGTAATCGATTACCAGCAGTTGAAAATGTTTTAATTCAAATTTTTAAAACCTGTAATCGATCACATAAGTCTTGTAATTGATTACCAGAGGGGATTTTCAGAAAATAATTTCCAAGAGACATATCTATTCAAATGTTTTATGAATGGCCATTCAAATGTTTTAAAGAGAGTTTTCATTGCCCAAACAGTTTTATCCTCTCGAAAGATTAAGAGTTTTTCTAAACTGAAATGTCTTTATCCTCTCAAAAAGATTCCTTGGTCAACCACTTGCATATTCAATAAGGAATTTTCATGGATCTTTATTTTACAATCTATCTCTTTTAAGAGAGATTTCTTCTTCTCTTCTTCTTATTTCTGAAAAGGGATTAAGAGGCCGTGGGTCTCTCGTTGTAGGGGATTCTTGAACACAAGGGAATGGTTGTCCCTGTGTGCATCGTTAATCCGAAAAGAAAGTGAAAGTTTAATTGGGGAATAATCTTCGTATCTTAATTCAACCCCCCTTTTTCTTAAGGTAATTGAGGCCAACATCCTATTCTTGATAACTCACTTCTCTCTAAAAAGACAAACTTTTCGGAATGAGGTCACATGAACATCTTTAAAACACAGACAATCAAATGTTTTTTTTTAACTCCTTTTTTTTTATTTTGAAACTTATTTGTTTTGAACTTTACTCGTTGTTTTACGGCACCCCCACCAACGGTGTTGGAAGTCCCAAACTCAGGAGCATAGGTCGCTTGAGCAAACTGACCAATGGCTTGCACCCACTTCTGGTGAAAGTTGAAAATCCTGATGAGTCATCAGAGACATCTAACAACAGCTTTCAAAATTGCCCCATGTGTGGCATCTCTTGTCAATGTCAGGATTTACACACGATTCTCCTCAAATTTCAGCCAACATCAATCAGACCTCGCACCTTACGCTTCAAAGCCCTACAATGCTCAATGGAACGCCCCGGGGCTTCTCCGTGACAAGCACACATTGCGTTCGAATCGTATTCTCAGAGAAATGGAGGTTGATGAACCTTGGCTGGGGTTATGGCTACCATTGAATTATCAAGTAGATATGGGAGCAAGTCAGCATAGGATACTGGAATTGGGGTGAATTCTACAGGCTTTCTTGTTGCAAAATTCATTTCTTGGTTGGTGTTTTGGTTCATGCTAAAGGTGATGTTCGTCATTGGAAGTGCGGTAGACAGACTTTGTGGTTGATTTAGGGATGGCCTTTGTCGATAACTGGGCGGTGGGTAAGGAGAAGGTTAGTTTATTGGCTGAGTAATGACATTGTTGGGTTGGTGGGAAACTTGGCTGTATAGGAATGGCAGTCACAGCATGGGCTTCTCCTTCATCCTCACCCTCTTCATTTGCCCCAGTTTTCTCATTCGTCCAAGCAGGATGACTAAATTTGCCTTTTTTCATACCCACATTGATCCTTTCACTGGCAAAGACCAAATCCACAAAGCTTTGAAGGTGCGTAGCCCACCTTTTTCCATAGTAGAATACCGGTAATGTGTCTACTATCATTGTCATCATTTTTTTCGTCATTGAGGTGCCACTTGAGCTGCCAGGTCTCTCCACCTTTAGGCGTATTCTTTTGAAAGATTCATGCCCCCTTTTTGCACATGTTCTGTAGTTGCATCCTATCCGAAGACATTATACCGACACTGCCTAACAAAGGCAACCATTAGGTCCTCCCAGGAATGGACTCGGGAAGGTTCCAAGTTAGTGTACCAGGTAACAACTACCCCAGTAAGACTTTCTTGGAAGGAATGTATCAACAATTCCTCATCTTTTGTGTATGCCCCCATCTTCCGACAATACATCTTTAGATGGTTCTTGGGGCAAGTAGTCCCCTTGTACTCGTCAAAGTCCAGCACCTTGAACTTGGGAGGGTGATGATATTGGGTACTAGGAACAATTCTTCAAGGTTAGCAAAGGCATAATCTTCACCTCCTTCAATGGCCCTGAGCCTTTCCTCTAGATGGTCCAACTTTCCCATTTCTGCCATAGCATGAGGGTTTTTACTTGTTGTGGAATGCAAGAGGTGTAGCTGGGGGTGATACTGAGGGCCTTCCGAAATGTTTTCAAGGGGTATACCAACAACTGCTTGCCCTTTAGTGGCATATCCGAGCCAAGGCTCGAAGTCGGCTAGATTGTGATGGGGAATTTCATGTGTCTCCCCCATGGGTTGAGAGACATGTGCATGATCAGTTTGGGGTTGTCAGCTCTCAATGAGTATAGGAGTGGATTTATTGACATTCTTGCCTAGATCCCACACTTGCCATAAGACAGCTAGGGTACCCCATGAGGGGAGCGCCAACCGAAGAAAGTCTCTCGCCTTGCCTTGTGAGGGATCTAGGCACGCAAGGTCTCAAGGTTATACAAAGAATCCACAAGGCGTGGAGGAATCCATTGAAGAAAGACAAAGAGCTTAGGGGCATCTGAAATGGCGTCATTGGAGGTTATCATGGATGGCTAAGAATTCATGCGCGAGGGTTAGATTGGCTCTCCAAATTGAAAGTCATCGATGAGGAGAATTTCGAAGCTCCGGAGGAAGATGAAGAAGTCCGAGCTCTAAAGTTAGAGTTAGGGAAGGCAAGACTCGCCAAGGAGAAGTTCAAGTCTGCTGCTACACACATCCGGAAGGAGTGCACCGAGTTACAAGAGGAAAATGCAGCCACTGCAAAAGCCCTTGAACAAGAAACCAAAAGGGCTCGCAAGGAGGAATATGGCCGAGATAAATTCCGAGGAGCATTGTGGGGTAGTAACAATGAGCTCAAGCTCCGAAGAGAGGAAAGAGATCGGTCACGGGTGCATGGCATGATCTTAAAAGAAGAGTTAGTTGCTTGCGCGAGGTCCAAAAGGAGTTTGGCTCAACACTTGGAAGCCACGGAGCAAAGCATTCTAGCTATCATAGGGCAATACAAGGAAGAATTGAACCAGTCCATGGCCCATGAACAAAAGCTAGTGGAGGATTTTGCACAAGTGTATGCCGAAAAAGAAGCAAGAGGGAGGGTGATTGATGCGTTGCATCAAGAAGCGACTATGTGGATGGATAGGTTCGCCTTGACTTTGAATGGAAGTCAAGACCTCCCGCGTTTGTTAACCAAAGCAAAAGCCATGGCCGAAGTGTGTACTGCCCTCGAGGAGATCCATGGGCTAATCAATTACTGTCAGCACATGATAGATTTGATGGCCCATATAATTAGGAATCGTTAGGTTCTTTTGTAACACCTTTGTATAATCTTGGCTAGATGAAAGCTTTGTTTTTTTTATATAAAATGAGAAGTTCTAGACTCATTACGTTATCTAAAATCTTGGGGTGGATCCAAGTGCTCCGATCATCCATTTGCATACTCATGTTTTGGTAGCATACTCACCGTTGTTTATTTCTTTAGGAATTTCATCATAACTAAGAAAACATCAAGGCACCCCTATAACACTCGATCCAGAAAAATGGATAATGAAGAGGGCGTGCAGGAACAGATGAAGGCCGATCTATCGGCCTTAAAAGATCAAATGACTTCCATCTCGAAGGTCATGTTAAAACTTCAGAAAACCATAGAGGATAAAGCCACCGCAACCGCCTCCAGTACAGTTAGGGAAGCGGAGCCGGTGCTGCAGCCCGCCTTGAACCCGGGCCTAGACAGAAACACGGCCGTGTTCGGTCGAAGGTATAGTCTACAAGCTTATCCTTATGGCCTGCCTCCGGACTTCACCCCCCGTGCCACCCCGGAAGAGTTAAGCCAAGCCCCTTCTTTTGAGGGGCAACTCCCACCATATGAAGAGTATCCCGGGCAAGACGATGGGGAAGGAGATACCCATCTTGGCCCCCTGCTCCACCTCAAAGATCCGTCCCCGCATGAACTACCCCAACCAAACATAGTCCGTCATACCCCGGCCTCACCCACACCCTAAAAGAATCTATTCCCTTTGCGGAAGATAAGGGAAAGATTGAGGTGCTTGAAGAAAGGTTGAGAGCAGTCGAGGGCCTCGGCAATTAGCCATTCTCGGATTTAGCGGATTTATGTCTCGTGCCCAACATCGTCATCCCTCCCAAGTTCACAGTACCGGACTTTGATAAATACAAAGGTACGACATGTCCGAAGGGGCATCTTCGGATGTATTGCCGAAAGATGGGGGCGTCTTCTACGGACGAGAAATTGTTGGTCCATTTCTTTCAAGACAGCTTGGCCGGAGCAGCTGTAGCATGGTATACCAATCTGGAAGCTTGCCAGATCCGATCATGGAAGGACTTGGCAACTGCCTTCATTAGGCAGTACCAGTAGAATACGGACATGGCTCCCGATCGGAACCAGCTCAGGGTATGACTAAACGAGAGCATGAGTCCATTAAGGAATATGCCCAGAGATGGAGAGATCTCGCAGCCCAAGTCGTACCGCCCATGACGGAGAGGGAGATGATCACAATTATGGTAGATACGTTACCCACGTTCTACTATGAAAAGCTGATAGGCTACATGCCAGCTAACTTTGCGGATCTCGTCTTCGCCCGAGAAAGGATTGAATCCAGGCTACGAAAAGGCAAGTTCGAATATGCTGCCAATATGGCCCCCAACAACAACAGAAGAGCCCTAGTAGTGGGCGCGAGGAAAAAGGAAGGAGATGCCCACGCAGTCACCACCGCCCCAACATGGATGAAAACACCCCAAAATATCCAAAGCTCATACCAGCCCAATCCCCCAAATTTTTTAATTCGAGCCGGGAACTCCCTCCCGACTCAAGTAAAAGGACCACCCGCAGTAAAAAGAGCGCCGGCCCAACGCACAGCTCCAGCCTCACCCCGGCCAGTTAATAATACAGCCCCCGGCGCGACCTATAAATATGCACAGCACCCGAAAGACAACTTCCCTCCTATTCCTATGGCATACTCCGAGCTATGGCCTTCATTATTGGAGAATCATTTGGTGGTAGCCATACCCGGGAAGGTTCTCCAGCCACCCTACCCCAAGTGGTATGACCCGGGTACCAAGTGTGTGTACCATAGTGGAGTTCCCGGACACAATATTGACTCCTGCATCCCGTTCAAGTATAAGATGCAGCACCTGATTAGTGTCGACTGGCTAGCGTTTCAGGAGCAAGGTCCAAATGTTAAAACCAACCCGCTAGCTAGTCATGGAGGGGCTAGTGTGAACGCCGTCGAAGAGGACGGGCCATCGCGGGCAAAGAGGTTAGGAGAAGTGGTTACTTCTAGACGCTTCATCTATCAATCACTGCAAGCGGCGTGCATGATCTCCGGTGGTGGAGGCGAAAGAGATGAATGTTTGTTTCACCTCGGGGAGTCGCATGACATGGAAACCTATCCCGCGGTAGAAGAATTGCTTCAACGGCTCATGGATTGCGGGAAGCTTGAAGTGTCCATAGGAGGGAGGGAAGAACCACAAATTTGCATGCAGTCGGAAGAGAAGAAGATTCCTCTAACCCCCAAGGCCCTAGTAATATGTTTTACTAGGAAAGAGACCGGCTCCACACCCATATACCCCCGGGCGGCGCCCAAGCCGACGCCATTTGCATACCAAAGTAATAAGGCCGTTCCGTGGAAGTATACCCCTCTCGCGTCCAGTGAAAGAGTTGCAACCGAAGTTGACCCCCTATCTGCTAAGGTAACCAACATCACCGGCCTCAGTGGCGTAACCCGCAGTGGTCGGGTGTTCGCTTCCCCTCACCCGGCGGAATTGCCCTCGAAAGGGAAAGCGCCCATCGTCCAAGAGCCCACAAACATAGCCACCCCCTCGAAGGAAGTAGATCCTCCAGTGGGAAGAGGGGCTGAAAAGAAAGAAGGTCTTCAAGGAAAAATAGTGACTTTGGAAGAGGCCCATGAGTTCCTCCGCCTCATCCAGCAAAGCGAGTTTAAGGTAGTCGAGCAACTGAATAAAACTCCGGCAAGGATCTCCTTGCTTGAACTACTCATAAACTCCGAGCCTCATCGTGCGCTGTTGATGAAGGTTCTTAATGATGCTAATGTAGCACATGATATCTCGGTGGAGGGTTTCGAAGGCATCGTTAATCATATAACCACCAACAACTACATCGTGTTTGCGGAAGAAGAGATTCCCGTTGAGGGGAGAGGACACAACAAGGCTCTACATGTGTCGGTGAGATGTATGGACCACGTTGTCGCAAAGGTACTTATCGACAATGGATCGAGTTTAAATGTAATGCCAAAGACCACTTTGGAAAAGCTTCCTTTTAGTGGGTCACGCTTAAAACCAAGTTCGATGGTGGTCCGAGCCTTTGATGGTACTCGGCGGGAAGTGATGGGGCAAATCGACATTCCCATTCAGATAGGCCCCCACACTTGCAATGTGGTGTTTCAAGTAATGGATATAAATCCCGCCTATAGCTGCCTCTTGGGAAGACCATGGATTCATGCCCTGGGAGTGGTCCCTTCAACGCTTCACCAGAAATTGAAGTTCGCAGTGGGTGGGATTTTAGTGATAGTGTCGGGTGAGGAGGACATGTTGGTGAGCTGCCCCTCCTCCGCACCATACGTAGAAGCGGCGGAAGAATCATTGGAAACGGATTTCCAATCCTTTGAAGTGGTGAGCTGCGCCTCCGTGGAACCAAGTTCGTCGCTACCTTCTCTCTCCAAAGCGGCCATAATGGTGGCGCGTGTTATGCTCAGGAACGGATTTGAGCCCAGAATGGGTCTAGGCAAGGACTGCCTCGGGAATGCCGATGTGGTCGATATCAAGGGAAATCCATACAAGTATGGATTAGGGTACGAGCCTGGGATGCCGGGGAGGAGGAACGTGCCGTCAAGATTTCGGGCGGATAGGGTATGGCCCGGCCGTATTAGCCAGTGTTTCACCAGTGCTGGAATGGTGTCCGAGGAGGAGGTGGCCGCAATAGAAGAGAAGTTCCCTCAAGACCCACCAAGTTTTGTGCAACCATGCCACCCCGATTCCCAAGTGGCGAACTGGCGCGTGATAAGACAGTCAGAAGTGTATACCGCTAATTCAATGTAATTAGAGCCTATAGATTTCCTTTCTCTTTTGTTTTGTGAAACCTACCTTATTAAATAAACAAAGAGATCTTGTTTCATCTGTTCTTGCGGTCCCACCTTTTCTCATATCATTTTGCATGTTTTTGTTTCTTTTGTCTTGTTTGGTATAGATATGAGGGTCAGTTCTTTGAGGATCCTAACAACGAGGATTTGACAATCGATTTCGATCGAGATATAAGCCAAACAATAAACAAGGAAGAGGAAGAGGACGTCCTGTCACCAGAGTTGGAGAGGTTGGTCGCTCAGGAAGAACGTGAAATGAAGCCTCACCAAGAAGAAACCGAATTGGTGAACTTGGGGACCATGGAGGAAAAGAAGGAAGTAAAGGTAGGAACCGGCATGACCGTGCTTATCCGCCAAGGCTTGATAACCCTTCTTGAAGAGTATCAAGATGTCTTTGTGTGGTGGTATCAAGACATGCCCGGTCTGGATTCCGACATTGTGCAGCATAAGTTGCCTTTGAATCCTGGGTCTTCCCCGGTTAAGCAAAAGTTGAGAAGAATGAAACCCGAGATGTCCTTAAAGATTAAAGAAGAAGTAAGGAAGCAGTTTGATGCAGGTTTCTCAGCTGTGGCATGGTACCCGGAGTGGGTGGCCAACATTGTCCCAGTCCCGAAAAAGGACGGCAAGGTTCGAATGTGTGTAGACTACCAGGACTTGAACCAAGCCAGTCCTAAAGACAACTTTCCCCTGCCACACATTGACATATTGGTAGATAATATAGCCAAACTCGCCCTTTTCTCATTTATGGATGGTTTCTCGGGGTATAATCAAATAAAGATGGCACCCGAAGATGTAGAGAAGACCACTTTCGTCACCCTATGGGGAACATTCTGCTATAAGGTGATGGCCTTTGGATTGAAAAATGCTGGGGCAACCTATCAGCGTGCCATGGTGGCGTTGTTCCATGACATGATGCATAAGGAAATAGAGGTCTACGTAGATGACATGATTGCCAAGTCTCGGAATGAGGACGAACACCTTGTCAATCTGCGTAAGCTGTTTGGAAGGTTGCGGAAATACCAATTAAAACTAAACCCAACCAAATGCACCTTTGGGGTGAAGTCGGGGAAGCTGCTAGGATTTATCGTAAGTCAGAAAGGGATAGAGATAGATCCCGAGAAAGTGAAGGCCATCCTTGAAATGCCGGAACCCCGCACAGAGAAGCAGGTTCGGGGGTTTTTTGGGCAGGTTGAATTATATCGCGAGATTTATCTCGCAACTCACCCCTACTTGTGAGCCCATTTTTAAACTGTTACGTAAGAACCAAGCGGTCCTATGGAACAGTGACTGCCAAAAGGCCTTCGAGAAGATCAAACAGAGTCTCGCGAATCCCCCGGTGCTCATGCCACCTGTAACAGGAAGACCTCTTTTCCTGTACATGACCGTGTTGGACGAGTCTATGGGGTCGGTGCTGGGTCAGCATGATGATTCTGGGAAAAAGGAGCAAGCCATCTACTATCTGAGCAAGAAGTTTACCGCATGTGAGATGAATTACTCAATGCTGGAAAGGACGTGTTGTGCTCTGGTATGGGCATAACATCGGCTTAGGCAGTACATGCTCAGCCATACCACGTGGCTTATTTCCAAAATGGATCCCGTGAAATACATCTTTGAAAAACCAGCCCTCACGGGACGAATCGCTAGGTGGCAGGTACTATTATCTGAATTCGATATCGTTTACGTCACCCAAAAGGCGGTAAAGGGAAGTGCCTTAGCGGATTATTTGGCCCAACAACCCCTCCAGGATTATCGGCCGATGCACCCCGAGTTTCCAGATGAAGATATCATGGCCCTGTTTGAAGAGAAGCGGACGCACGAGGACATAGACAAATGGATTGTTTGCTTCGATGGGGCATCCAATGCTTTTGGCCACGGAGTAGGGGCAGTCCTTGTATCCCCGGATGATCAGTGTATTCCTTTCACGGCTAGGCTAGGTTTTGATTATGCCAACAATATGGCCGAGTACGAAGCGTGCGCCCTCAGGGTTCAGGCGGCCATTGATTTTGATGTAAAACTACTCAAGGTGTATGGAGACTCACCATTGGTGATACCTCAGTTGAAAGGAGAATGGGAAACTAGGGATTTGAAGTTGATACCCTATCAAACTCACATCTTGAGGTTAGCCAAGTACTTTGACGACATTTCCTTCCACCACATACCTCGGGAAGAGAATCAAATGGCTGATGCACTAGCCACCCTGGCATCCATGTTTCAACTTGCCCCACACGGGGATCTGCCATACATCGAGTTCAAATCTCAAGGCAGACCGACATATTGTTATGCAATAGAGGAGGAGCGGGATGGGAAACCGTGGTATTTCGACATCAAGCAGTATGTCGAGAACAAAGAATACCCACCAGGGATTTCTGACAATGACAAAAGGACGTTGAGGAGATTGGCTACTGGTTTCTTTGTAAGTTGTACCATCCTGTACAAACGAAACCACGACATGACCCTCCTACGATGTGTAGATGCCAAAGAGGCGAATTTCATGATTGAGGAGATCCACGAGGGTTCCTTTGGGACACATGCCAATGGGCATGCTATGGCTAGAAAAATCCTTAGGGCCGGCTATTATTGGCTCACCATGGAAAATGATTGCTACGCTCATGTAAGGAAATGTCATAAATGTCAGGCATACGCGGACAACGTCAATGTTCCGCCACATCCTCTGAATGTTATGTCTGCCCCTTGGCCTTTTTCTATGTGGGGAATAGATGTCATTGGGGCCATAGAACCCAAAGCGTCGAATGGTCACCGCTTCATTCTTGTGGCGATAGATTACTTCACCAAATGGGTCGAAGCAGCTTCTTATACTAACGTCACAAGGAATGTGGTAGTTAGGTTCATAAAGAAGGAGTTGATTTGTCGATACGGACTCCCCAGGAAGATCATTACTGACAATGGCACCAATCTGAACAATAAGATGATGCAGGAGATGTGCGAAGACTTCAAGATCCAGCATCATAACTCTACCCCTTATCGGCCAAAGATGAATGGGGTTGTAGAGGCTGCGAATAAGAATATCAAGAAGATTGTTCAAAAGATGACGGTGTCATACAAAGATTGGCATGAGATGTTGCCTTTCGCCCTACACGGGTACAGAACCTCGGTGCGAACTTCTACTGGGGCAATGCCGTATTCCTTGGTTTATGGGATGGAGGCAGTACTCCCGTTTGAGGTAGAGGTTCCTTCTCAGAGGATAATGGCGGAGTCAGGCCTAGAAGAGTCAGAATGGGCTCAAGCACGCTACGACCAACTTAACCTTATTGAAGGTAAGCGTTTGGCTGCCATGAGCCATGGGCATTTGTATCAACGAAGGATAAAGAACGCATTCGACAAGAAGGTATGCCCGCGCAAGTTCAACGAGGGGGACCTTGTGCTGAAGAAGATGTCCCACGCTGTTAAAGATAATCGAGGCAAGTGGGCCCCGAATTATGAAGGGCCTTTCATGGTGAAAAGAGCTTTTTCTGGGGGTGCTCTGATACTCGCCCACATGGATGGCGAAGAATTGCCTTCGCTCGTGAACTCCGATGTAGTTAAATGATATTATGCTTGAAGTCTGGGGCAATCGAGAGGACCGTTGCATGGTTTTTTAATTCTGAGTTTTTGTGCTTCCTGGTTTCCTCCAGGGATTCCCTTCCTCTGTATTTGTCTTGTTCTTTTAAAAAGAGGAAAAGATAGGCGAGGTTTTAGTCCTCCCTTCGGTTTCAAACTTTGTGTTTTAGATTTGTTATAAGCATGAGCCCTCTTCGCTCGGTGTATGGGGTGCCCCAAACGCTTATTTAAAATTGAACCTAACCAGCCTTTACTAAAATAAAATCATCGCATTAGAAACATTCATACATGCACATGCACATGCATATCTTGTGATAGCAAGGAGCAGAATCGTCTCAGGTCACAGTTAGAAGTCAAGACAAGTTGACTGCGGAAATCAACCAAGGTAAGACGATGAACGGACACGATTGGCCACGGATTTTGTTTCCTACTTGCAGGTACATGGGGACGGATGCAAGTGGGGATAGGGTCATGACCGACCGATCGTTGCCCTTTCCCGGCGCTAAACAAGCAGAGAACATCGCTGCAAGGCAGCCCAGTATCCTTTGCATTCGCGGTTTCTTTTACTATTGTTTGTTTTAAATAAGTAATCAACACCTAATTCTAGTTTTAGTAGGTTCAAGTAGGCAAACGCTAGCCCGTAAGGGAGGAGGGGACATGGTTAATGTTCCCCTCAAAAAAAAAAATGGCAGGTTAGCTCGCCTGGGCGAGCAACCCCTGCACCCAAATTATAAAAAACGAGGGAGGGGAACGTTTTGGCATCCAAGAACTTCCCCCCCCCCCCCCCTTATTCAAAAGATAAAGAACATGAAGGCTTGCGGTTTCCTGCTCCCCTAAGCCACTTTTGATCGCGTTTTGCTTTCGTTTTTGGTGTTTCTATTCACTCCAACAAGTAAGTATTCCATCCTTGATGTTTTTGCTTCCCATTGATGTGTTTTCTTCATCTTTTGGTACCTTAAATTGTGAGAACATGCTTATATTTGTAAGGCAGTTTTGGTTTGCTTTGGTGCTTGTTTTCTTGAATTGAGGATTTGAATGAAAAGGCCTTAGGCCTAGGTTGTATTCTAAAGCAATAGGGCATGCCACATTGCTCCCATTCTCGCAATTCATGTCCAAACATGCGCTCACCAAGTGCTCGGTGAAATGCCCCAATGGTGTATGAATATGATAATGTAAAAATTGGGATGGTGGGGCTGTTTTTATGTATGTAGGTACAGCATAGGAGATTCAAAATAGGGGTCCAAATGAAATTCCAAGCTTAGGAACCCAAACTTGTAGCTTCAATGCAAGGAAACATGCTTATGGCTAGGAATCCAAAATTTGGTTTTAGGATTAGAAAAGCATGAAAATAGGGATTTGTTTGTAAGAATTTGGGTTGCCCCATGATTGGTACTTTGCACCTAAGTAACGTGGGAAATGCTTTTCAATGGTGTGTAGATATATGTGTAAATATAAAGGGCATGAAATTCTTTGTAAAGGGTGAAGGAATATTGAGGTCCCTTCCTAAATGAATGTATGATAGCACGGGATTCCCTTTTGAATGCAAGTATGTGCATAATGTTAAATATCTTGCCAATATGCATAAGTGTGGGTGAAACAATGAAGGTTTGTATGGTATATATATTTTGAGTGTGTGTAGGTAGTTTGTGATAGCAAGTGTTTAGGACATAGTTAAGTGTAAATTTTGACGCAATGCCTTAAGCGTGAGAATGTGTGTTCTTTTCAAAATGCATATATATGTATGACAATTAGAATGTGTTGGATGGCCTCTATGTTGATATAAATAGTAGGATATTCTACACATACGCATGTGCATAAATGTGTTACTTTAAACGTGCGCATGATTTCGTTCTAAACCGGAGGGGTTAGCATGACATTTTTGCGTTAAGACAAGCGTTATCTTGTAAAACTAACTTCTAAATGTTTGTTCTCGCAGGAAATGGCTCCGAGGAAACTTGCCTCAAAGAGATCCAGGAAGGATAAAGCGGCTGAAGGAACCAGTTCCGCTCCCGAATATGACAGTCACCGCTTTAGGAGCGCTGAACACCAGCAGCGCTTCGAGGCCATCAAGGGATGGTCATTTCTCTGGGAGCGACGCGTCCAGCTCAGGGACGACGAGTACACCGATTTCCAGGAGGAGATAGTTCACCGGCGGTGGGCATCGCTGGTCATCCCCATGGCCAAGTTCGATCCAGACATAGTCCTCAAATTTTATGCCAATGCTTGGCCAACGGAGGAGGGCGTGCGTGATATGAGGTCCTGGGTGAGGGGTCAGTGGATCCCGTTTGATGAAGATGCTATCGGCCAGCTCCTGGGATATCCTTTAGTGCTGGAAGAGGGCCAGGAGTGCGAGTATGGCTAGAGGAGGAACCGGTCCGATGGGTTCGATGAGGAGGCCATCACCCAGTTGCTATGTATACCGGGGCAAGATTTTGCCCGGACTGCTGCCGGGAGACAGGTGTGGATCATGCGCACCAACATGACCACCCTGACTCAGATATGGATGACTTTGCTGCTCAGCAACATCCTGCCCAGCGACCATAATTCCGACCTCCCCCTGCCGAAGTGTCAGCTGGTGTACGCCATCCTGACGCGGATGAGCATTCACGTGGATCAGCTAATCGCTGATGCCATCTACATATTTGCAGGTATGGCGCCCACTAGGCACCCTCTGGACCCGGATAAGTCCAACAGGGCCCTGGGATTTCCCGCCTTGATCACAGGACTCTGCCAGTCGTTCGGAGTCCCTGTCGCACCTAGCAAGGTGATTCGGCCGCCCATCACCCGAGCTTTTATTGAGAAGTACTGCACGCAGAGACAGGTCCAGGGTGATGCACCACAGGCCGCGGACGCGCTGCCACCACATCAAGCTGGTCCAGCCAGATCATTTGACACGGAGCAGTATTTGCGGCATTTTGTTCGCCAGCAGGCGGCCAACCACAGGGCACATGTACAGACCCATGATTGTCTTTATCGGATGAGTCTCAGCCTGTAGGACCAGGGCTTTACTTCTTTTCCGTGCCTTACTCTGGACCAGTTCAGGGTAGAGGTCGCATGGCCTGGAGATTGGCCTGAGGCCCAGGCAGGAGAGGCACCAGCAGAGGCACCAGCAGAGGCTCCCGATGAGGTATATGAGGCCCGCGAGGACGAGGAGATGACCGATTTAATGGATTTCTTAGGAGGGAGCGGAGCCACATGATTGGGAGATCTCATGATTCATATTTCTATTTGTTTCCATTTGTTTTTTCTGTTACATATCATCTTATTTTTGTTTAACTAAGGGACTGACGTTTGTTTCATGTTTTGACTTTTGTTTTGTACATACATATCGTTTGAGTTGTTACGTCGGTACTTGTTTCATTGTTGTCAATAGTGTTTGTTGAAATTCCGGAACTGTGTAGAGTTTTTTATTTAGGGACGTCGTCCTAAAAATAAAATGAACCAAAAATCCTAATAAAAAGGAAGAAGCGTTGTGAATAAAAGTCATGTTCATAAAGAAAAGAAAAAGGTTTTTATCTATACATGTGTGTAAAAGGAAAATGTGTATAGAAGGTTTTTGTGTAAATGATGCGTGGAAAGGAATTCTTATGTGTGTGAGCAACAAGTGTATATGAAGAAAATTTTGCGTGAACTATAAGTGTGTGTTGGGAAAAATGAAAAAATCTTTGAATGTGAATAGGGTTTGTATATAGACTGTGTGACGTAAAGAGAAGAGTTCTAATGCGTGTACAGAAAAAGTTTGTCATGTATAAAAATATAGATGTACAAAGAAAGGATTTCCTCATAAAGGGCCACAAGTGTATATTTTTAGTGAACGTATATAAAAATAAAACAAAAAAAAGTAAAGAGAAAGAAAGACCGCGAAGGTCGACATGTTATAGTTAAGAAGTATAAATCATTCGTAAAGAGCAAACGCATCTTCTGGAAACAAGCGACTGATGCTAAGAGTTTATTTTCCGGAATGAATCGAGATAAGGATGGATGAATGCATTGAACTGATGAAAGAACATAAATTGGAAACGTTGCGTCTGTCTATATAAATTCCCAACCATAGAATCGCGATGCCATAAACAGGATGCTTGAGTGCCCACCTGGCTGTAGCCATGACTAATTTTGCACGTAGTTTCCAAATCATCATTGTCACGCGTGCCTTATGGAATAATGTGGTTCTTTCCCCCGAAGCAAAGGACAGCGGAATCTCCTCAAGGGAGAGAGAATAGAATGCCAAAACCCGATTTCCCAAAGAAAGGGATGGGGAAAGAAAAGTGAAAAGAAAGAAAAGGAAGAAATGGAAAGAAAGAAAAGAAAAAGATGAAAATAAAGAAAGGAACAAAAGAAAGAAAAGGAAGGATTCCCGATCAAAGATCGAAAAGAAGTGAAAAGGGAAAAGAAGCGATTCTCGATCAATGAAAGAAAGAGGACAAAAATTCTTCAAAGCCAGATTGCCACTCAGAATCATTCTTGACTCGCAATATCCCACCCCACATGAACAAAGAGGAAACGACCGAAACACCCAGCTACCTCTCCAAAAACGATGACCTCGAGTAAATCCTATTGGTCCGTGATCATACGTTTGATCTTTGATTCGATAGGAAGTCGCATGCAAAATAGAGTCATGGTGCAGGTATGGTTTGGGAATAGGATAAAACACTTGCCTTGTGAGTTTTATACACTATGAGTGATTTATTTTCAGCTTAGCCCGATGTTTCCTCTGCGTGTTCGTTTGAAAGCTAGAAGTTGACATCCTACCCTTCATTCTCGGTTACAAGGAAAATTACCCTTGGCACAAGTATATTGTTTCTCTAAGATGTGGTACTCTCGCGAATGATTTATTTTTCTTTGCAAAAAGCGTGTTATCCTTTTAGGTAGAAAAACTCGGTGGACCATTCGGTCTCGCCAACTCCCTTTTTTTGGAGCCACATGAATCTTATTGCTTAGGGTTGTTCATGTGTCCTCCATTTTCGAGTTTGGAGCTGGGTTTCACGATTGCCTAAGTGAGGACCCTCAAGGCAATCCTCCATTCTCACCCTTTTTCGGAGCCACATGAATGGTATTGCTTAGGACTGTTCATGTGTCCTCCATTTTCGAGTTTGGAGATGTGTTTCATGATTGCCTAAGTGAGGACCCTCAAGGCATTCCTCCATTCTCACCCTTTTTCGGAGCCACATGAATGTTATTGCTTAGGGCTGTTCATGTGTCCTCCATTTTTGAGTTTGGAGTTGTGTTCCATGATTGCCTAAGTGAGGACCCTCAAGGCAATCCTCCATTCTCACCCTTTTTCGGAGCCACATGAATGTTATTGCTTAGGGCTGTTCATGTGTCCTCCATTTTCGAGTTTGGAGCTGTGTTTCATGATTTCCTAAGTGAGGACCCTCAAGGCAATCCTCCATTCTCACCCTTTTTTCGGAGCCACATGAATGTTATTGCTTAGGGCTGTTCATGTGTCCTCCATTTTTGAGTTTGGAGCTGGGTTTCATGATTGCCTAAGTGAGGACCCTCAAGGCAATCCTCCATTCTCACCCTTTTTCGGAGCCACATGAATGTTATTGCTTAGGGCTGTTCATGTGTCCTCCATTTTCGAGTTTGGAGCTGTGTTTCATGATTTCCTAAGTGAGGACCCTCAAGGCAATCCTCCATTCTCACCCTTTTTCGGAGCCACGTGGATGTTATTGCTTAGGGCTGTTCATGTGTCCTCCATTTTCGAGTTTTGAGCTGAGTTTCATGATTGCCTAAGTGAGGACCCTCAAGGAAATCCTCCATTCTCACCATTTTTCGGAGCCACATGAATGTTATTGCTTAGGGTTGTTCATGTGTCCTCCATTTTCGAGTTTGGAACTGAGTTTCATGATTGCCTAAGTTATGACCCTCAAGGCAATCCTCCATTCTCACCCTTTTTCGGAGCCACATGAATGTTATTGCTTAGGGCTGTTCATGTGTCCTCCATTTTTGAGTTTGGAGCTGGGTTTCATGATTGCCTAAGTGAGGACCCTCAAGGCAATCCTCCATTCTCACCCTTTTTTCGGAGCCACATGAATGCTATTGCTTATGGCTATTCATGTGTCCTCCATTTTCGAGTTTGGAGCTGGGTTTCATGATTGCGTAAGTGAGGACCCTCAAGGAAATCCTCCATTCTCACCCTTTTTCGGAGCCACATGGATGTTATTGCTTAGGGTTGTTCATGTGTCCTCCATTTTCGAGTTTTGAGCTGAGTTTCATGATTGCCTAAGTGAGGACCCTCAAGGCAATCCTCCATTCTCACCCTTTTTCGGAGCCACATGAATGTTATTGCTTAGGGTTGTTCATGTGTCCTCCATTTTCGAGTTTGGAACTGAGTTTCATGATTGCCTAAGTTAGGACCCTCAAGGCAATCCTCCATTCTCACCCTTTTTCGGAGCCACATGAATGTTATTGCTTAGGGCTGTTCATGTGTCCTCCATTTTCGAGTTTAGAGCTGAGTTTCATGATTGCCTAAGTGAGGACCCTCAAGGCAATCCTCCATTCTCACCCTTTTTTGGAGCCACATGAATGTTATTGCCTAGCGCTGTTCATGTGTCCTCCACTTTCGAGTTTGGAGTTGTGTTTCATGATTGCCTAAGTACGGACCCTCAAGGCAATCCTCCATTCTCTCCGTTTGCGAAGCTCCATGAATTTTATTACCTAGCGCTGTTCATGTGTCCTCCATTATCAAGCGCGAAGTCTCTGGTGACTGGGAAACACGTTATTCTGTTGTTTTCCGGATCGGTTTCTTCGCCAGATATGTGTATATGTGTATATGTGTGTATGTATATTATGTTCGTTGTTCTTGTTATTGTTTGTATTTTGTTTGTGCAGG